>NC_056075.1:7145570-7445900 GCF_016772045.2 Ovis aries
ATTAATTTTGTACCTGAAAATTTGACAAAATTGTCATTTTTTGGTGGCATCTTTTTCCATATATAATACAATGTCATCAGTCAGTAGTGATCGTTTTACTTCTTCCTCGCCAATCTGGCTTTATTTTATTTCTTCTTGTTGTCGGACTGCTATGGCTAGGGATTCCAGTATTATGTTGATTTCAAGTGGTGTGAGTCAATGTTCTTGTCTTGTTCCTAATCTTGGGAGAAATGCTTCCAGGTTTTCTCCATTCAATCCACACTTATTAAAAAAATAAAAAAAAACTTTTCTAAGAAATACTTGGTCAGAGGAACTGTAATCATTTAATGTATATTAAGCAGTTTCTACAAATGTCACTGTGTGGCATAATTATATGGAATTTAGAAAGATGGCAATGACGACCCTGTATGCAAGACAGCAAAAAAGACATAATGTGTATAACGGACTTTTCGACTCAGAGGGAGAGGGAGAGGGCGGGATGATTTGGAAGAATGGCATTGTAACATGTATACTATCATGTAAGAATCGAATTGCCAGTCTATGCCCGACGCAGGATACAGCATGCTTGGGGCTGGTGCACGGTGATGACCCAGAGAGATGTTACGGGGAGGGATGTGGGAAGGGGGTTCATGTTTGGGAATGCATGTACACCCGTGGTGGATTCATGTCGATGTATGGCAAAACCAATACAGTATTGTAAAAGTAAAATAAAGTAAAAATAAAAATTAAAAAAAAAGCAAACAACAAGGAAGACTATTTTGAAAACTATGACATATTATGTTCATTGAAGATGGTATAAAACTGTTAAGTGTAACCACTCTCTCGAAGAAAAAAACAATTTACACATGTGGGTTGAAAATCAATCTTATCACAAGTGAGATTATATAGTAAAGCACATTTTATGTGCTCAAGAACTGACATTCTAGCATTAGAGTGATAACAGATGAGAAATGGTGGTATTATATGCCATGCTGGTAATCAAAGCAGCTATCATTTATTTGGTGCTTATTTACACACCAGATTACTTCATCTTCACACCAACTCTGTAACAAGACAATTTAATTTTACACATAAGGAAATGATGACTGAAAGACTTGCTAAACTTATAGAAACTAGGTAAAGAGAGAATTGGTATTCACATCAATAGTCGTCAGTATTGCTGCTTTTAGTTTAAAAGACAACACTCTTAAGTGCAATATAATACTGATAAATAAGTCCTTAGAGATTTTTAACTGAAGCAATCAGGAGATATTACATGGCAGGTGGTATTTAAGGAGAGACTCAGAGAACTAATAACGTACGTGTGTGTGTGTGTGTGTTTGTGTATGTGTGTGTGTGAGTTGCTGAGTCATGTCAGACTCTTTGCAACCCCATGCACTGTAGCTGGTCAGGCTTCTCTGTCCATGGGATTCTCCAGGCAAGAATACTCGAGTGGGAAGTCATTCCCTTCTCTAGGGGATATTCCTGACCCAGGGATCAAACCAAGGTCTTCTGCATAGCAGGCAGAATCTTTACCATCTAAGCCACCAGGGAAGCCCCTAATAACATCTGGAAAGAATTATTTGGAAAGAGAGCCCCAAAGAGCCAAAGGCATCCCAAACATGGAAAATAATATAGAAAAATCATATAAGTTGCAAAGTGCACATTATCTTCCGTGAAACAGTCAGTCCTTTGCCAAGCTTGTGTGAGGGAGGCACCTGCAACAGTGCGTATGGTAAGAACCCTGAGGATATGTGAGGTCAGCAGATGCAGAAGCACACGGGGCAACAGATAAGGCAGTGAGACCGTCATATCTTTAGAGGTCTAAATAAAGCCAATTTTATTTTCTTTCACATCTACTTTAATACAGATGAATCAGATCAATATAGGGTAACCAATCAAATAATGTATGGTAATATAACTGAAATATAGTCCAGTCTCAATGGAAGTTTGTTTGGGACCCTCAAGAAGCAGTACTGTGGAATGATAAACACTGAGAAGGCAAATTGTTCAACACACTTCATTTTGGTTGGACCATTTCTGAACTCCTGTTCTTGTCTTTAATAAGACACCTCTGCTCTCTTACTCCCAAGCTAGTTTTGACCTTAAATTTAACTTTCTATTTATTGACCTCCCTAGATGTTAAACACTGATATTCCTCCAGAATTTATTTCAAAGTCTGATGCTCATTCATCCTTCCTGTTAGTACATCCACATCTATTCTTGCTGCCAAAAACAAAGAAAATAAGCATTTGGTGCCAAATTATTTTCTTATTAATATACTTAAAGTTTAGGCACACATTGTATTTTAGGGGTAGTAACTAAATGTGATTCAAAACTAATAAACCTGGTTACAGGTATAAAATAAAACCTGTCAAAGTTTTTAATAGACATAAGCTGTCTCTCCAGATATTTTAAAAACTTTGTATTTTATCTTCAGAACAAAACTGTAAAGATGGTAACTTCTGCATGACCTATATTTTTCATTCTTCCCTTAATGTTTCAATCTTCTGACTCATGATTATAATTTTTATTCTCAATTTCCATATTTTTTCATGCCTAAGATGAATTCTTCAATCACATTTTGACATTTTTGTAATTAGAAGTTGCCTTGTTCTCACTGCATATTTTAACAGTTTTGTCTCCCCTTCCCCAAATCTGTCATTAGAATGATGGTTCATCATATCATCAGTGTTGTTGCAGAATCTCAGAAATACAATATAATATTCTTTTAATTTTTCTTCCTTTTTTGTCAAATGGTATTTTGGGAAAAAGATGAATAGCAACAAAATACTGCTGAAAATAAGTTATAAAGTAAACAAACATATTCACCACAATCGAATGATACTAGGATAAAAGTATGTACACCCTACTACTACTACTACTATTACTACTACTACTACTAAGTCACTTCAGTCGTGTCCGACTCTGTGCAACCCCATAGACGGCAGCCCACCAGGCTCCCCGTCCCTGGGATTCTCCAGGCAAAAACACTGGGGTGGGTTGCCATTTCCTTCTCCAGTGCATGAAAGTGAAAAGTGAAAGTGAAGTCACTCAGTCGTGTCCGACTCTTAGCGACCCCATGGACTGCAGCCCACCAGGCTCCTCCGCCCATGGGATTCTCCAGGCGAGAGTGCTGGAGTGGGCGCCATGTACACCCTAATGACAACTAAACAGGAAGACAACATTCTCTTCTCTGAATGCTTTATTCTTCATTCTTATCTTTACTCACTCACTTTTCTCAGGTGTAATAAGAGACTCACTTCTAAGTGGGACAATAGAAAAAGTAAAAATTTTACCATGGGGCTTCCAAAGACATATTTACCCAATACCCTATTTGTAATTTTGTTTAAAATTAATTATTTCTCTATAAGAGGAAAAAAACTTTAGCATCCATTCTGAATTGAAGCTGAATCAGAAGTTGAAAGAGAATGATGGCATGAAGAATTAGAATTTGGATTCCCTGTTCAGAGCCAGGCAGTTTCTTGTTTCCCTACACTCGTTCAATGGTGGACACTGCCATCGCTCAGTTTGGCAGCAGGAAATGGGTAACATTCAAGCTGAATACTGTACTACGGGTGTGGGTATTTTTAAGATTTGACCTGCCCCGGTCTCCCCAAAATTTATTTCAGTTAGTCACTAAGCTGGTTTGACTACACAATGTTGAAAACAGCCCTTTTATATTAACCTGCCTACACAGCCTATTAAACTAGATTCTAAATGGTCACTATGGCAACAAAATTGCTACCGCCTAACCTTGTATGCACCCACACAAATCTGGTGAGACCATTCTAGCACTCTTAGGCTAATCATATGAACTTTGTCTTCTCTGAATAAAAATAAAACATTTAAACTTTTTTATTATATTAAAGACATTACTATTATAAAGTCAATATTTACATTAACTTGAAACCTAATAATTTCCCAAACTGTTAAATAAAAATAAATGTGCTGAAAACTTACATCAGTGTTTAGTGATGATCTATACTGGATGTGTACTCATCGTTATTTGATGTCTAAATGCACCAAAACCTTAAAGACAGCTCTATTAATATTCTAAATTTTGAAAAACATTACATTGTTCCACATTTTCTAGAGTAAAGGTTCAATGTAACAACAGGTCAGAAAGTTCTTAAAAGGCAGACAGGATACCATTTCTCACTAATATCCCAATTTGATAACATTAGAGTAAGAGTTTGAAAGATCACTTTTTAAAAAAATTGCATATATATATTGTATCACATACATTCCATACATATATACACACAAATACATATACACAGATTAGGAGCAAAGGAATCAACACTTTAAAGTGACATATATATCTATACACAGGCACACATACAACTTTATTATCCAACATAAAATTCTAGCAGCAGTCCTAAAATGATCACTAAAAGCCACTCAAATACAAAGCACGGACTTCTGTTTCTTACAATAAAGACAAATGGCAAACCTAGTGTTGTGGAACATGTTTGCCAATACTGACCAAAACCCCAAGAACCTCATACAGATGTCAGAAGGAAGAAGTAACCAGAAGCCCCATGAGATGGCATCCCCTCCTGCAATCCAGACATCAGCTAGGGCAACACACAGCTTGGCTTCCATGGGTTTAAGCTTCCTGCAAGTTGGACAGCACCCCCGAGAATACACTCTCACAGCATTCAGAGATCAGCTGGGGATACCACCTCCATGTAACTCAAACCACACAGCTCCATTTCAGTAACCTCAGACTCACTGTTCTCACTACTCGTAACTGGTGGAGTTACAAGCTTCCTCAGAAGAAACAGGCCACACGGTGCAGACCACAGTGTTTACCTGTGAGCACTGCAATGAGGCTCAAGTGAAGGGCTGTATGGATAGCCCAGAGCACCAGTGTGAATCAGAGGTAGATCCTGGAGCCACTGGGCCAGGGAAGGGAGTCCAGTCGACCAACATTCAGTCTGGGTTAACTGAGAATCTGGACAGAGTTTCCACAAACAGCATTATGAAACTCAAGGAGCTATTACATTTTGCTCTTTTTGTTTGTTTGTTTGTACAAATTCAGTCAGCACATACATTTCTGACATTTCTAAATAGATCTGAAAACTGAACTACATGAGAATTTTTTTTTACTCTTTTTAAAATCTTTTTTTTTTTTATATTGTCTTAATATTTCCAGTTCATTGTACAGGACTGATCTTAAATACACCTCCTCAAAGCCTGCCCATATATCAAGGGTCTGTGCTTTCTTAACACAGTCCTGTCTGACTCCATGCTGACTACTAACATAGCATTTACCACACTGTACTGCAATCTTTTGTTTTTCTTTCCTGTTACCCTTATCTGAAGTTGAGTTCTTGGGTGGGTGGCGGAGGAGGACTGTATACTTTTCATTCATGCAGTTTAGAAACCTGGCTCCATGCTTGGTACAGAGCTGATTTTCAATAAATGTCTGGTGAAAAAATAAACAATCTAACAGGAATCTCTTTTGAGTTAAAAAAAAAAAAAAAGTGAGAGAGACAGAGAGATCGGCTCACTGGAGATAAATTACACAAAAGCCAAGAGACATTTTGAAAATGCAATGACTGTCTCTAAGAGGAGGTGTTTTCTATCACTGGAAGAATTTAAGTGGGTGCAAATGACTATTTGACAAAGAAACTAAGTCATTCATCACCTGGTGACCAGATGGATGAATTGTGTGATTCCCTCCAACGCTGATATTCTGACACTTATCATCTCGATTCCATAAAAATAAAGCCATTATTTTAATTATCCTGTTTACTGACTAAAATTGAATATTTGTTTTCTTATAAGCATTAGAGACACTGCATCACGCTTACTTCTCTATATAAAAGCAGGTTTAATAAGGATATCGGTGGTGTTTTAAAAAGCCGAGTTCTGTGTCTCCAGAGGAGACATGATACGTGATTCATATCAACTGTTAGCCAATTCATGATTCTAAGAAATATTAGAATAAAAATGGAGTCTTGAACCTATTTGAAATGTAAAAGCAGTTTTTCTGATACACACACACACACACAAACTGTAAGAAAAGAGATGGTAGCTTAACCAGGAAGCTCTCAGTCAAGTGGAAAAAAAAAAATGGAAAAACAAAATCAAACAGCTTCAAAAGTCCTTAACATCCACAGATGCCTTATTACAAACTACCACCTGTGGTCTCTGCTGTAGCAAACAGGCTTTCCAATTGTGTACACCACTGTTCTGTGTAACAAGCTGGTTCCCGCCAGACATTTCAATTTATCATTTTAGTGAAGTCTCATAGGGCTTCACAGATGGACATCAGGGAGAAAAGTGGTCTGCCACCTGCATTTGGCAAATAATCTGTTCCTGAACTGCTGATATAAATTAAAACTAGATTTAAAATGCATGGGAGAAACACAGGGCTGTCACTCTGTAAACTCGATTAGTTAAAATTACCAACTAAATGCAGATATTACATCTCACTATAGCAGACTATAATGATACGCTTTTGGAAAATGGTGGGGGTGCTATTAGTTGGTATGAATTTTATTCAAATGGCTAACTAATACTAAGGAGCAATTTCCTATCTACATTGGGGTTCCCCTCATGGACTGGGTGAGTGAGAAGCTATAGCAGAAGGTCCTTCTATTTCATCTAAAAAACTTGGGAATTTCAACTCCATAGGAAGGCAAGGCTCCACAATATTACAGTAAGGTTGGGAGCAATTTTTTCAGTGTACTGGTTAGTAATCACCCAGACTGTTGAGAACCGTAGGTACTCAACCCAAACCTGTTCCCTGCTTTTCATGGCAATTTGTCTGGTTTTCAGTAATTTCTGTCAGTTTGGCATACTTTCCCAATATATAGACAGACTTTCAAACATAATCAATTCAGTTCAGTCACTCAGGTGTGTCCGACTCTTTGCAACCCCATGAACCGCAGCACACCAGGCCTCCCTGTCCATCACCAACTCCCATGGTCCACCAAAACCTATGTCCATTGAGTTGGTGATGCCATCCAACCATCTCATCCTCTGTCGTCCCCTTCTCCTCCAGTCCTCAATCTTTCCCAGCATCAGGGTCTTTTCCAATAAGTCAGCTCTTCGCATTAGGTGGCCAAAGTATTGGAGTTTCAGCTTCAACATCAGTCCTTCCAATGAACATTGAGGACTGATGTCCTTTAGGATGGACTGGTTGGATCTCCTTACAGCCCAAGGGACTCTCAAGAATCTTCTCCAACACCACAGTTCAAAAGCATCAATTCTTCGGTGCTCAGCTTTCTTTATAGTCTAACTCTCACATCCATACATGACTACTGGAAAAATCATAGCCTTAACTAGATGGACCTTTGTTGGCAAATTAATGTCTCTGCTTTTCAATATGCTATCTAGGTTGATCATAACTTTCCTTTCAAGGAGTAAGCATCTTTTAATTTCATGGCTGCAAGCATCATCTGCAGTGATTTTGGAGCCCCCAAAAATAAAGTCAGCCACTGTTTCCCCATCTATTTCCCATGAAGTGATGGGACAAGATGCCAGGATCTTCATTTTCTGAATGTTGAGCTTTAAGCCAACTTTTTCACTCTCTTCTTTCACTTTTATCAAGAGGCTCCTTAGTTCTTCTTCAATTTCTGCCATAAGGGTGGTGTCATCTCCATATCTGAGGTAATTGATATTTCTCCTGGCAATCTTGATTCCAACTTGTGCTTCTTCCAGCCCAGCATTTCTCATGATGTACTCTGCATATAAGTTAAATAAGTAGGGTGACAATATACAGCCTTGACGTACTCCTTTTCCTATTTGGAATCAGTCTGTTGTTCCATGTCCAGTTCTAACTGTTGCTTCCTGACCTGCATATAGGTTTCTCAAGAGACAGGTCAGGTGGTCTGGTATTCCCATCTCTTTCAGAATTTTCCACAGTTTGGCATAGTCAATAAAGCAGAAATAGATGTTTTTCTGGAACTCTGTTGCTTTTTCCATGATCCAGCGGATGTTGGCAATTTGATCTCTGGTTCCTCTGCCTTTTCTAAAACCAGCTTGGACATCTGGAAGTTCACGGTTCGTGTATTGCTGAAGCCAGGCTTGCAGAATTTTAAGCATTACCTTACTAGCGTGTGAGATGAGTGCAATTGTGTGGTAGCATAACACCTGTATTTAAAATCAGTGAGCAAAGTTTTTCTACTGATCATAATACTTTCTTTTCAACCTCTTTAAAAATCTGTATACAAACTTTGAAATTGATGCCTGAATCACTGAATTGAATGTTTCCACTAAACAAGGTCGGGGTAGAGTGGGCATGGTAAGAATGAGAAGCTGAACTGATTTGGTGGCTACCATGTTAAATCTTCCCACCATCACTTTGAATATGAAACTGTGAAAAGCACAATGACAGAAAATTAAGTGCAGACATGAGCTGGGAAGGTCAGTAATAAAGGCACTGAATAAAATAACCATGTATATTTCATCTTTATTTCAATCATCATTTCAATTCTGAAAACTCCTACTCAACCAACCATGGTGGGTGGCAGGGAGAGCAGTTCTTCTTTATGGTATGAGTTTAAGGGGATAGTCCCGAAATGTCAGTTTATGCATTTCTGATACATTGGTTCTGTGACTAAAGCCCTCTTACTACAGTCAGAAATTCTTGATTTTCCCTTCAAAAACATCAACCCCCAAACTTACATGACATTAATGAAGCCAATAATGGGCCTCAGTTTGGGCTGGGAAAATTGGGCTATCTCAGCACTTAAAATCTTTATTTGGTTCAGAACTAAATTAGTTGTTTATTCCTTATTACAGCAACCATAGGCTAAACAGCCCCAGGGGCATCTTAATTGTTTTCACTGAACTGGAAAATTCCTGCTACTACTAGCTTTTGAATCCAAGAATTAGTGGGAGAAGAAAAGGTTCCCAAAATGTCTTTTGCTTTCCTTCTCAGGGACAGAGAACAAAGAATGAGATTAAAAAAAAAGAAGCACTGAGACCACAAGGAGTACAATTAGTAGTCTGTAGTTGGTAGAGTCCCTTCAAAGTAAAACTATCTTTATCTTTGACAGAAAGAAAAAGGCTTCCTTAGGGAAAAAAAAAAAGGATCTGGAGATCTAACTGAGTCTAAGAGAATATTTCCTTTTAGAAAGTGCTAAAACTGCCCAATGGTTGTTTTTCACATTTAGATTTTCTGTCTCTAAATGACTTTTAACCATGTCTCATGTATTAGAACAAATGTGAGGTAACAGATAATGATATCTATGTTACTATGTTTTATTATTCTGAATAGAACCTAATCAAACCAAAACCGCAACAACTACAGATACTTTTAGCCTAGAAAAAATTCTTTAAATCACGGTATGCATTTGTAATTGGACTTTAATGTTGAATTATATTTTAAATATTTTTCTAAAAAGTCCTAATTGTTAAGCATACATTCCATCATTTCCAATCTGATTTTTTTTTTTTACTAATAAATGCTTTTAACTATCGCTATGTTTTTAATGATTGATATTGACCACAAAGAGAACTACAAGTGGAGTAAGCTTCATCTAGGCCTTCCAAGGGGAGTGCATAGTGAGCGAGAGCACGAAGTGGCTGATGCAGTGAATTTCCTTCCATTATAAGAGTTTGATATTTAAGGGGTCAGTCTGATATGGAAAGAGTCTGATATGGAAAAGGTCAGTTTTCATTCCAATCCCAAAGAAAGGCAATGTCAAAGAATGTTCAAACTACTGCACAATTGCACTCATCTCACACGCCTGCAAAGTGAAATTGAAAGTTGCTCAGTCGTGTCTGACTCTTTGTGACACCATAGACTATACAGTCCATGGAATTCTCCAGGCCAGAACATTGGAGTGGTAGCCATTCCCTTCTCCAGGGGAATCTTCCCAACCCAGGGATTGAACCCAGGTCTCCCACAAAGTAATGCTCAAAATTCTCCAAGCCAGGATTCAATGATATGTGAACTTAGAACTTCACGATGTTCAAGATGGATTTACAAAAGGCAGAGGAAGCAGAGATCAAACTGCCAATATCCACTGGATCATCGAAAAAGCAAGAGAGTGTCAGAAAAACATTTATTTCTGCTTCATTGACTACACTAAAGCCTCTGAATGTGTGGATCACAACACACCATAGAAAATTCTTAAAGAAATAGAAATACCAGACCACCTTACCTGCCTCCTGAAAAATTGGTATGGAGGTCAAGAAGCAACACTTAGAGCTGGACATGGAACAGACTGGTTCCAAATCGGGGAAGGAGTATGTCAAGGCTGTATATTGTCACCCTGATTATTTAACTTATATGCAGAGCACAGCATGCGAAATGCAGGACTAAATGAAGCACAACCTGGAATCAAGATTGCAGAGAGAAATATCAATAACTGCATATACGCCAATGACACCACTCTTATGGCAGAAAGTGAAGAACTAAAGAGTCTCTTGATTAAAGTCAAAGAGGAGAATGAAAAAGTTGGCTTAAAGCTCAACAGTCAGAAAATTAAGATCATGGCATCACTCTTGCAAAAAGATGGAGAAACTATGGAAACTGTGACAGACTTAATTTTCTTGGGCTCCATAATCACTGCAGATGGTGACTGCAGTCATGAAATTAAAAGATGTTTGTCCTTGGAAGAAACGCTATGGCCAACCTAGACAGCCTATTAAAATGCAGAGACATTACTTTGCCAACAAAGGTCGGTCTAGTCAAGGCTGTGGTTTTTCCAATAGTCATGCATGGATGTGAGAGTTGGACCATAAAGAGGGCTGAGTTCCAAAGAATTGATGCTTTTGAACTGTATTGTTGGAGAAGACTCTTGAGAGTCCCAAGGAGATCAAGCCAGCCCATCCTAAAGGAAATTAGTCCTGAATATTCACTGGAAGAACTGATGCTGAAGCTGAAGCTCCAATACTTTGGCCACCTGATGCAAAGAACCAATTCATTGGAAAAGACCCTGATGCTGGGAAGGATTGAAGGCAGGAGGAGAAGGGGATCAAAGGATGAGATGGTTGGATGGCATCACCAACTCAATGGACAAGAGTTTGAGCAAGCTCCCAGAGTTGTTGATGGACAGGGAAGCCTGGCGTGCTGCAGTCCATAGGGTTGAAAAGAGTCAGAAAGGATTGAGCAACTGAACTGATATTTAAAAGCTTGTCTAAAAGTAGAAAAAGTGTTAGTCACTCAGTCATTTTTGACTCTGCGACCCCATGAACTCTAGCTTCCTAGGTTCCTCTGTCCTTGGAATTCTCCAGGAAGGAATACTGGAGTGGGTAGTCATTCCCTTTCCAGGGGATAGGCTTGACCCAGGGATTGAACTCAGGTCTCCAGCTTTATAGGCTGTTTCTTTGCCATCTTGAGCCACCAGTGAAGCCCAAAAGTAGAAAGTAGGGTGAATTAGAAGCAAACACACTGTTAAAAAAATCAAGTATACCTTAGTACACAAATTATCTAATATGCATTAGCTGATAGCATGTTAGAGGCCAGACACTGGTTTACAGAGACAAAAGACACAGTCTCTGTCCACAAGGACTTCACAAACCACTGAGAAAAATCAATAAGCAACTGCTAGTACAGGGTGACCAGTGTTAGGCAAGAGAGAAATTCACGTAGATTCTGAGCCGATGGAAGACAATCCCCTACCCCCCTAACCTGGGGGATACCCAGGGTGGATGAAGTATCAGTAGGGATTGGCTCAGTGGAGAGGGAGGAAGGTTCTCTCAGGCAATAGGAAGAGCAGAGCAAAGCATCAGAGGAAAAGAAAGAACTGTGTGTATTTGAGGAAATCAGGTTTATAGCAGGAATAAAAGGTTAGTGGTAGCAAACAGCAAGAGAGGAGGCTAGAAAGGTAAACAGCTTCAGAGCACAAAAGGCCTCAAACTAATAAAATGCTGTTTATATTTCCACTCGTATTCCTCAATGCCCCATAAAGCGTGCTATTTAATCGCTTTAACTACCATATTCAAAAGATTTGAGAAGTTTGTTCTAAATGTTTTATTTGGAAGAATTTTACAAAGCCTATTAACTCCCATCTTCGGAGCAAGTTCTACCTATGCAGCAAATCATTTCTGTCAACCTCACTTTGACAGCTTTTATATTTGAATTGTGCTATTTAATCACGTAAACAGAAAGTAAGCCTCAGCAGCAAAATACTGAGAAAGATTTTATTTTCTCAGTAGTTTTCCAGTAGCATCATATTTGATATTCAAACTCAAAAATTCACATCACTTCCCAAATATACTCAATGACTTTAGGAACCACTGTAATTGTGGTGCCAGTCCAACCAGAAATATGAAATTTATCACACAAGGAAGATGATGCTAAAGCAGTCAAAGACACGCTCTGGGCACACTTGCAGCACAACCTTTTGGGCTGGTATTAACTAGCATAACCAGAAGCATGGTACCTAGAATGGAAAGGACATGACCACCTACAATTGTGTGAATTGGAAATGACTTTACCTCACTAGCCTCAATTTCCTCATTTCTCAAGTTGGAACAATTCATACCTATCAGGGTTACCGTGACAATTAGAACTTCAGTACTAGCTATTTACTAAGTGTGGAAAGCCATGGGCACTCAATGGAGATGGATATGATTAATATATTCACAATGATTTTATCCCTGCAACTGCTGCTGCTTACTTGCTTCAGTCATGTCTGACTCTGTGTGCCTCTATGGACTGTAGCCCACCAGGCTCCTTTGTCCATGGGAGTCTCTAGGCAAGAGTTCTGAAGTGGATTGCCATGCCCTCCTCGAGGGATCTTCCCAATCCAGGGATCAAACGCAGGTCTCCTGCATTGCAGAAAGATTCTTTACTGCTGAGCCACCAGGGAAGTCCAATTTAATCTCTACTGAGGTCCTTTAAACCTCTAGCTATTGACAACCAACAAAATTTCAAGGCAGTCAGCAGCCCCACTCTCCATGCTCCATTCACCATGACACCTTCCTGAAAGGCCCTTTCTTTTCAGCTCCAATGTAGTCTGTCATTTCTGATTTTTGAGCATGTGGCTCAGTAAGTCAGATCCCTCCTGTAAGGGCAACTTGTTACGATTCAAGATTAATATGCTGCATTCCATATTTATCTCTTGGATGACAACTCAGGTCCCCGAGCCTTCTTTTCAAGAGGCAATCATAGTATCATTTCCATTGAACAGGGAATGAAAACAGTATAATCTCTCAAAATCGTTATTTTCAAATACAGTTAAAACATTGATTAACTCTCCTTCTCTTCCCTTTGAACACAAAGAATTCAGACTGCACAGATGACAAGGGGTAAGACAAGTGAAGTGAAATAAATCCTGGAGCGAGACATAGCCTCACCTTCTCAAGAGTTTATTCAATGGGTTTACTCAATAGGTCTCTAACTTGCTTAAAGTACGCAAAGGTATCAGGTGAGATGAAGGACCTGACTTCAACCCACCAGATCCTGGTAGAACCCAGAAATACTCTTCCCTCCAGATGACACTTTTTTCCACTAGAGAATCTGTGTTTCTGCATAAGAGTTTACATATTCTGCAGCATAGCCAAGTAGAAACAGCACAGGTTTAGCAGTCAGATAAACACGGGTCCAATCTCAATCCTGCTATTTACTAATTTTGTGAATACAAGCAAGTGCTCTAAACCACTATTTGTTCATCTGAAGAACAATCAAATCATTGTATGGATCCTGAAAATGTCTCCTTATTGACAAATTCAGTCTCAAATTGAAGAAAGTAGGAAAAACCACTAGATCATTCAGGTATGACCTAAACCAAATCCATTATGACTATACAGTGGAAGTGACAAATAGATTCAAGGGATTAGATCTGAAAGAGTGTCTGAAGAACTATGGACGGAGGTTGATAATATTTTACAGGAGGCAGTGATCAAAACCAACCCCATGAAAAAATGCAAAAAGGCAAAATAGTTGTCTGAGGAGGCCTTACAAATAGCTGAGAAGAGAAGAGCACCAAAAGACAAAGGAGAGAAGGAAAGATATATCCATCTGAATGCAGAGTTCCCAAGAATAGCAAGACAGATAAGAAAGCCTTCCTCAGTGATGAGTGCAAAGAGATAGAAGAAAACAATAGAATGGGAAAGACTAGCGATCTCTTCAAGAAAATTAGAGATACCAAGGGAACTTTTCATGCAAGGATGGGCATAATAAAGGATAGAAATTGTGTGTACCTAACAGAAGCAGAAGATATTAAGAAGAGGCAGCAAGAATATACAAAAGAACCATACAAAAAAGATCTTAATGATCCAGATAACCACAATGGTGTGATCACTCACCTAGAGTCAGATGTCCCAGAATACAAAGTCAAGTGGGCCTTAGGAAGCATCACTATGAACAAAGCTAGTGAAGGTGATGGAATTCCAGCTGAGCTGTTTCAAATCCTCAAAGATGATGCTGTGTAAGTGCTGCACTCAATATGCCAGCAAATTTGGAAGACTCAGCAGTGGCCACAGGACTGGAAAAGGGCAGTTTTCATTCCAATCCCAAAGGAAGGCAATGCCAAAGAATGTTCAAACTACCACACAATTGCAATCATCTCACATGCTAGCAAAGAAATGCTCAAAATTCTCCAAGCCAGGCTTCAATAGTATGTGAACCATGAACTTCCAGATATTAAACTAGATTTAGAAAAGGCAGAGGAACCAGAGATCAAATTGCCCATACCCGTTGGATCATCAAAAAAGCAAGAGAGTTCCAGAAAAACATCTATTTCTGCTTTATTGACTAAGCCAAAGCCTTTAACTGTGTAGATCACAAAAACACTGTGGAAAATCCTTACTGCTGCTGCTGCTAAGTCGCTTCAGTCGTATCCTACTCTGTGCAGTCCCATAGATGGCAGCCTACCAGGCTCCCCTGTCTCTGGGATTCTCTAGGCAAGAACACTGGAGTGGGTTGCCATTTCCTTCTCCAATGCATGAAAGTGAAAAGTGAAAGTGAAGCCACTCAGTCATGTCCGACTCTTAGCGACCCCATGGACTGCAGCCTACCAGGCTCCTCCATCCATGGGATTTTCTAGGCAAGAGTACTGGAGTGTGTTGCCATTGCCTTTTCTGGGAAAATTTTTAAAGAGATGGTAATACCAGACCACCTTAACTGCCTCCTGAGAAATCTGTATACAGGGCAAGAAGCAAGTTTGAACTGGACATGGAACAACAGACTAGTCCCAAATTGGGAAAGCATGGAACAACAGACTAGTTCCAAACTGGGAAAGGAGTACATCAAGGCTATATATTGTCACCCTGCCTATTTAACTTATATGTATAGTGCATGATGTGAAATGCCGGACTGGATGCAGCCCAAGCTGGAATCAAGATTGCAGGGGGAAATATCAATAATCCCAGATACGCAGAGGACACCACCCTTACGGCAGAAAGCAAAGAACTAAAGAGCCTCTTGATGAAAGTGAAAGAGGAGAATGAAAAAAAACTGGCTTAAAATGCAACATTCAAAAAATGAAGATCATGGCATGTGGTCCCATCACTTCACTGCAAGTAGATGGGGAACGATGATAACAGTGACAGACCTTATTTTCTTAGGCTCCAAAATCAGTGCAGATGGTGACTGTAGCCATGAAAGATGCTGGCTCCTTGGAAGAAAAGCTGTGACCAACCCAGAGAGCATATTAAAAAACAGAGACATTACTTTGCTGACAAAGGTCCATCTAGTCAAAGCTATGGTTTTTCCGGTGGTCATCTATGGAAGTGATAGTTGGACCATAAAGACAGCTGAGCGCTGAAGAATTGATGCTTTTGAATTGCAGTGTTGAAGAGGACTCTTGAGAGTCCCTTGGACTGCAAGGAGATCAAACAAGTCAATCCTACAGGAAATCAATCCTGAATATTCATTACAGGGACTGATGCTGAGGCGCCAGTACTTTGGCCATCTTATGTGAAGAGCGGACTCACTGGAAAAGAAGCTGATGCTGGGGAAGATTGCAGGCAGGAGGAGACGGAGATGACAGAGCATGAGATAGCTGAATGGCATCACCGGCTCAATGAATAGGCGTTTGAGCAAGCTCCCTGGTGTGCTGCAGTTCATGGGGTCACAGAGTCGGACACGACTGAGTAATTGAACTGAACTGAAGGATCACTGGGCTGTGTAGAACAGAGCTTGGCAATCTAGGGCCAGCCACCTGATTTTTTACCTCCAGTGAGTTAAGAATGGTTTGTGCATTTTTTAATGCTTAAAATTTTTTTTTTATTTTAGTTATATAAGAACCTCAATAATATTTTTGATTTTGCATCTTGGCCCTCAAAGCAATTTTATAGAAAATATTTGCTGGCCGTTGGTTTAGATGAATAAGTAGACTAGGAATCCAATGTATATACTGTATGTACTTGGGACATCAAGTTGCTTCATAAACTTATTTCTCCTCCTTTGAGGGAAAAATTGGCTTTGCACAATAAGCACTAATGTAAAATAAGTTCTCTTTATGTGTTTAACAGTTTTCATCACTCATAAAGTTTGTGGTATTGGAAAAATTATTAACATCTCTGGAGAATCAGTTTGCCTCTCTTCAAAATGAGAATATTGGTATAATTTTTCTTTACAGGTTTTTTTCTAAAAAAAAAAAAGCTAATTATTTCAAAGCAAAGGAAAATGTCTGATATATTCAGCTCTTTTACAGAAAGTAGCTCTTTGCAGGCTTACTAATATACAGATGCACACATATATATGGAAAGTCACCCCCATCCTACCATCTAGAGATAATTACTGTCAGCATACGTTGGAATATTGCCTTCCATTTATTCTCACACTTTCTCAAAGACTCCTACTTTGCACCCAGACATCCTTGCAAGTAGGTAATTAAGTTATGACCAATTAGATGTATATTGGGAGGAACATAAGAAATTTTCAAAAACTCTCTTAAGAGCAGAGAGCGGGCTTCCATTTGATTGCCTTTCTCCACTGTACTGGCTACAATGCAGAGATGAGGGATACCTTATTTCTCCTCCTTTGAGGGAATAATTGGCTTTGCACAATAAGCACTAATGTAAAATAAGTAGGTTACCTTTTTGGACCATGAGGGTGAAGCACCGTTAAGGATGTAGGGAACCCTAGAGATGCCATAGGAATAGGCAAGGAATAACTCAAGTCTTGAAAAACTGATGGAGACAGGATGTCAGGTCTGGATAGCCTTCTGACCCCGGATCGTTTTACTCACCCTTTCCACGGTTTGTTTTGTTTCGGTCTTTGTTCTCTTATATGCAGACACTCTCATCTTACTTCATATACACGCTCTTGGTGGGTGTTGGAAGGATAGTTTGAAACAGACCAAAATGATTTTCCCTGAGTGGTGGGGTTAAAGTGACTTTCGATTTTTAATCTATGCTTTATTTTATAATTGTTTTACAGTGAATATATAACGATGCTGCTACTAGAAACACATTTTTTAAACAGTGGCACATTGCTTGAAATTTCCTAGTCTTAGGGTTCAACTATGAAAATACCCATGATTTTACAGTAGAATACAATAATACCTAAAAATAAGACTTAGTTTCTCTCAAACATCCCTAAGAACAGAAGGGATTGTCACGCATCAGTCCTCACTAACTTCTATTGATAATGTTGATTTTGACGACCAAAGTGCTGTTGAGAGAAGTCATGTCAGTCTGAAAAGTAAACAATGGTTTGGTTGTTACAGAGGTTAGCTAATGGAGTCATTAAGAAAAAAAATAGGAAAAATTTAACATAGATTTAGAAATTATTCCTAGGCATATGATACCATCATTGAAAGTGCTAAATGTTATTACAAACAGCTTTTTAAAGATCACTTTAAAAACAGCTTCACATAAGATTACTCTGTGGAGGTCATATTTATATTACAATAGGACTAGAAAAAATAAATAAGCCAATTTTCCTAATGTTAGTGGATGTGTACCAATGGCCTGGGATACAATTTAAAGATAGAGCATTACTTATGATTTATGAAGGCATTTGCTGTTGTTTGTTGTTGATTAGTTACTAAGTCATGTCGCACTCTATGCGACCCCATGGACTGTAACCTTTAATGAAAGCAAAGTATCTTTAACAAATCAGAAAACTTTGTGCTTTGGAAAACTGACCAATGGCTCAAAAAGTAGTTCTAGTGAAGACATATATGATAAACAGAGGCAAATCATCACACTGAAGATTCATTAACCAAGAGTGTTTGAACATAATAAAATATTGACAGGGTAAAGAAGTAGATTTAGGTAGAAGAGAGGTTATACGGTGAAGCATGGAAGCTATGGTTTTCCTGATCGTCATGTATGGATGTGAGAGCTGGACCATAAAGAAGGCCAAGCATCAGAGAACTGATATTTTTGAATTGTGGTAATAGAGAAGACTCTTGAGAGTCCCTGGACAGCAAGGAGATCAAACAAGTCAATCCTACAGGAAATCAACCCTGAATATTCGTTACAGGGACTGATGCTGAAGTTGAAGCGCCAATACTTTGACCACCTGATGCAAAGAGCCGACTCACTGGAAAAGAACCTGGCGTCAGGAAAGACTGAAGGCAGGAGAAGAAGGGGGAACAGAGGATGAGATGGTCGTCACCTACTCAATGAATATGAGTTTGAGAAAACTCCAGGAGACAGTGAAGGACAGGGAAGCCTGGCATGCTACAGTCTAACAAACAGACAAACTTAGCAACTGAACAACAGCATGGAAATTTCCAAAACAGAAACTGATAAAAACCCTGAAGGAAAGCATAAAAGGAGTAAAAATCATAGCCTAGCTATGTTAGTTCATTACAGTTAACATCCCCAGATCCCTGCTCTCCCAGGAAATCTTTTCATCCTTTTCCAAAGTGGCCATGCTCTCAACACAAGTATTAGAGATTGAAATAAGTATTACCACAGTGAAAGTGAACTTGGGAAAAGCTAGATATTTATATTATGAGTGTTTTACCTATATAATATCTTGAACATCTCTTGACAGTTAGATAAGCTTGTATAGTCTTGTGCAACTGGTTTTCCTGGACTCGCTGGAAGAAGACAGGTAAAGCTGACTTTACATACAATCTTAATTAACATTTTCTTTTAGAAAAATATTTCAAAACAGACTGAAAATCTGAAGGAATAGGATAATGATCACCCATATACCCACTACGTAGGTAGATTCAGCCACTGTTATTATTTTATGTTTTCATCTATATATGTATTTATGTATACATATATTTAAGTGTAGACTTTTATTGGTATGTGTATATATAGTTAGGAAATAAGTTACAGACATCACAATACTTTGTACCTAAATACTCAAGCCTGCATCTTCTAAGAATATGTACATTCTTACATAAACACATCACTGACAACTAAAAATAAAAAAATGGTTCCCCAATATTAACATAAAATTCATGTTCAAATTTTCCTGTTTGCCTCAGGAATAAATTCTATACATTTTTTCTGTAACTGGAATCAATCAGGTTTTATTCAGTTTGTGGTCAGTACCCTCTAAGAGAACCCCAAAAGATTTCTGTCTCCTGGTCTTCATGTCTCTATTGTTCTGCCACCATAGCCTCTTGAATGTGAGCTGGACTTGTTAAATCACTTCTAAGGACAATAATACAGAAGGGGCAGGATGTCACTTTTGAGATAAAATTATGGATTTTATTTTGGGCATTCTCTGCTCTTTCTTGAATCACTCACCTTGACAGAAGCCAACTGCTATGCTGTGAGCCAGGCCTGTGGAAAGCCCCCACAGCAAGGAGATAAGGCCTGCCAACAGCTATGTGAGTGAACTGGCAACATTTCCTCCCCCCACCGCCCCCAGATGAGCCTTCAGATGAGACTGCATCCTAGTCAACAACTTGACTGCAACCTCGTGAGAGACTATCAGCCAAAGGCACCCAGCAAAGCTGCACCCAAGGTTTCACTCCCATAGAAATTATTAGATGATAGATGTTAGTGGTTTTAAATCAGTATGTTTCAGGATAATGTTACAACAGATAACTAACACAGGTTTAATTTGGCTACAACACCTCTTTACTTTCTTGTAACCTTCAACAGTCCCGTGAATATTCTTTTCATTAATGTTTTGAAGCTATCATTTTCAGTTTCCCTAGTGAATGGCCACACTGCAATTTGTTTCACTGCTTCCTTGTTGTGTCATTTAACTTGTTCCTTTATCCTGATACTTCCTATAAACTGAAAGTTATGTTGAAAGGCTTCATTGGGTTAAAATTTAACATTGCTGGCAAGAACACTTCAGAGAGAATGCTACGTACTTTGTATTGCATCACATTAAGAGTCCTAAGATGTCAAGTTGTTGCCAATATTAGTGATGCTAATTTTAATGCTTTATAAAAAGTAATAATCACAGTTTTATACTGTAAAGGCTCTTTATCCCCTTGCCATTACCAAATAATTCCCTAACAAACCTTGGAATGCTGTGTCCTTTCTCCTCAGTAGTACTAGGAAAACTCCATCTGTTTGGAGATAACCCTCAGCACCAAAGAGTCAGTCAAATGGCTTCCTTGTGAAGAGACCATCAGTTCAGTTCAGTTCAGTTCAGTTCAGTTGCTCAGTCATGTCCGACTCTTTGCAACCCCATGAATCACAGCACGTCAGGCCTCCCGGTCCGTCACCAACTACCGGAGTTCACTCAGACTCATGTCCATCAAGTCCGTGATGCCATCCAGCCATCTCATCCTCTGTCGTCCCCTTCTCCTCCTGCCCCCAATCCCTCCCAGCATCAGAGTCTTTTCCAATGAGTCAACTCTTCCCATGAAGTGGCCAAAGTACTGGAGCTTCAGCTTTAGCATCATTCCTTCCAAAGAAATCCCAGGGCTGATCTCCTTCAGAATGGACTGGTTGGATCTCCTTGCAGTCCAAGGGACTCTCAAGAGTCTTCTCCAACACCACAGTTAAAAAGCATCAATTCTTCGGCGCTCAGCCTTTTTAGCAGTCCAACTCTCACATCCATACATGACCACTGGAAAAAACATAGCCTTGACTAGACGGACCTTAGTTGGCAAAGTAATGCCTCTGCTTTTGAATATGCTATCTAGGTTGGTCATAACTTTTCTTCCAAGGAGTAAGCGTCTTTTAATTTCATGGCTGCAGTCACCATCTGCAGTGATTTTGGAGCCCCCCAAAATAAAGTCTGACACTGTTTCCACTGTTTCCCCTTCTATTTCCCATGGAGTGATGGGACCAGATGCCATGATCTTCGTTTTCTGAATGTTGAGATTTAAGCCAATTTTTTCACTCTCCTCTTTCACTTTCATCAAGAGGCTTTTAGTTCCTCTTCACTTTCTGCCATAAGGGTGGTGTCATCTGCATATCTGAGGTTATTGAGATGTCTCCCGGCAATCCTGATTCCAGCTTGTGTTTCTTCCAGTCCAGTGTTTCTCATGATGTACTCTGCATAGAAGTTAAATAAGCAGGGTGACAATATACAGCCTTGACGTACTCCTTTTCCTATTTGAAACCAGTCTGTTGTTCCATGTTCAGTTCTAACTGTTGCTTCCTGACCTGCATATAGGTTTCTCAAGAGGCAGGTTAGGTGGTCTGGTATTACCATCTGTTTCAGAATTTTCCAGTTTATTGTGATCCACACAGTCAAAGGCTTTGGCATAGTCAATAAAGCAGAAACAGATGTTTTTCTGGAACTCTCTTGCTTTTTCCATGATCCAGCAGATGTTGGCAATTTGATCTCCGGTTCCTCTGCCTTTTCTAAAACCAACTTGAACATCAGGAAGTTCACGGTTCACATATTGCTGAAGCCTGGCTTGGAGAATTTTGAGCATTACTTTACTAGCATGTGAGATGAGTGCAATTGTGTGGTAGTTTGAGCATTCTTTGGCATTGCCTTTCTTTGGGATTGGAATGAAAACGGCCCTTTTCCATTCCTGTGGCGACTGCTGAGTTTTCCAACTTTGCTGGCATATTGAGTGCGGCACTTTCACAGCATTATCTTTCAGGATTTGAAATAGCTCTACCAGAATTCCATCACGTCCACTAGCTTTGTTCGTAGTGATGCTTTCTAAGGCCCACTTGACTTCACATTCCAGGATGTCTGGCTCTAGGTGAGTGATCATACCATCGTGCCCATAATCAATATATTAAAATGTTTCTGATTTTTTCATATATGGATTATGAAATATATAGTGAAAACTCTTCCTGCAATATGTGAAGGTCAACTAAAGAAAAGTTTTGGAAATCTGTGTTTCTAAACTATGCTGGAAATTTGAGTTCCTTTGACAGCTTGCTGTCACTCTATCTACAGATACAAAAATATGCATGTTCAACATTTTCAGTGTAAGTAAAATTAAAAGTCATCTCTGACTTTTCTAATAAATCAGATATACCTTCTCTATATGATGAAAGTCAATTACACACTCAACATATGACATCACTGTCATTTTATAAGCTCTCATCAAACAAAAAGCTTCTCAGGGACCCAGAGAAAACCTGCAATCTTAAGGAAAATGGAGAAGTTCACTGTTCAAAAAAATAGAAGTTGTCTGAGAATCAGTCTCTTATTCCATAGATGACACTTTGCCAGTTAGAAAGTCTATAAGATGGCAGTGAAAGATAAAGTCATATATTTAAAAAAAAATAACTACTCATGCAGAATTATCATGATCTTCCATAATGTGTTAATATGGGGTCTTTGATTTCAATTCTCTAGAAATTATCATTTATTGCAGTTCAATGATGAATACATATAGACTCATCTTAATAAGCCCAAGTCAAAATATACTGAATCATTACTTCCAGTGATTAAGAGTATCAAAAACAAGTATTATCTTTTCTCCACTAAAGGATCCTCAAAATAAGACAATCACATGGTTCACAGAACCATTCTGGGTCTAAAAGTCTTTGATTAAGCAAGTTATTGCTGATAAATAACTCTGACTAATGCTTTTTATTTATTTTTTTAATCACAGGGTATATGTCTCTCTCTTTTTTTTTTTTTTTTTACTTTACAATACTGTATTGGTTTTGCCATACATTGACATGAATCCACCACAGGTGTACATGAATTCCCAACTCTGAACCCCCCTCCCACCACCCTCCCCATATCATCTCTCTGGGTCATCCCAGTGCACCAGCCCCAAGCATCCTGTATCGAACCTAGACTAGCAATTCGTTTCTTACATGATAGTATATATGTTTCAAAGCCATTCTCCCAAATCATCCCACCCTCTCCCTCCCCCACAGAGTCCAAAAGTCTGTTCTTTAAAGTTATATGTTATATTCAATTTAATTCTCATTATGAAAGTTTGCCAAAAATACTGGAAATATTTAATCTTTCAAGGATTTTTCATAATTTTTATGTTATTTATATGAGAATCTTGTCAGCTGGTGAGTTTATATAGAAATAGTTCTATAGAATTCAGGAAATTAAATAGGGCAAATATCTGAATGCTGAAATAAACTATAAATAGAGCTTCATTGTTTCTCTTTGAATATTTTAGAAAATTCTGCTTTGTTGTTGTAGCCTTCATGTTTATAAACAAGTTACAGTAATCCATCAGTCATCAGTAAAAAAACTAATTATTTCCCTTCGTGTTAATGGGCTGTACAATGCAGAGGCTGTCTCTCAGGGCCGCTGTTATGGCTTATTTTTTCCTCAGGGGAAACTAAACTTGTTACTGCGAGTTTGTTCAATTAATCTTTTCATGCAGGCAATAGAGAGAGTGGAGTTCCTTCTCATCCTGTCCATTGTACTACGTTTTAATAAGATGCAAATTACTTCACAAATACCCCACTTTCTCTCTTGATGATTGATAACTGCTGAAGAGTATTAAGAATGAGCACCTTCCTTCCTCCTGCTTCGTTCTCTTCCTGGGAAGCAAGGCCCCTAGCACCCTTGGTTCCCTTTCTCTGGAAGCAGCCGCGCTCTCAGCGACAGTGAAGCCACTCATCTACAAGGTTCATTTATTCTATGTAGCAATTACCATTTTCCTCATGTGCAAGGCCTGGAGTTCATCCAACTGATATGAACATTTAATGGTTCTTGGTTTTAGGTCATTTCTGAAGGCTTAAGTACAAAGCAAACTACTAAAATTGAAATTTTTTTGCTGTGAACTGAACCCTCATCAGCACTTATACAAACACCTGCAGGGCTAGCTGCATTTAGTTGAAAGATTCTTGGTTCCCAGAGGGAGCAGTTCAATGAATCTTTTTCTTTTGCCACATATTTTACTAAAACTGAATCTTAAAAACTTAAATTTCATGGGATCCAGGGGGAAAGCATTGGTTTAGTATAGCAGCTATTAGCTTCTTTTGTTGGAATTTTTAGAAACTGAACTTAGAGGGGTGTGCTGTGGGACTCTTTTCGTATTTGGCCTGAATTGTTCCATCTTATCTACAACAACACAGATTTTAAATGCACCAACACACCCTAACCCATGGTGTCTGCTGCATCCTCTCCAACTGACAGCTTGGTAAACTCACCCAAGAAAGAGAAGATGCGATGGAGGACTCCTGATTGCTTCTAAAAAACATAGTTTTGTTTTTTTTTTTCATTACCTACTCTCATTACTCGGAGAAGGTAATGGCACCCCACTCCAGTACTCTTGCCTGGAAAATCCCATGGACGGGGGAGCCTGGTAGGATGCAGTCCATAGGGTCGCAAACAGTCGGACAGGACTGAGCGACTTCACTTTCACTTTTCACTTTCATGCATTGGAGAAGGAAATGGCAAGCCACTCCAGTGTTCTTGCCTGGAGAATCCCAGGGACAGGGGAGCCTGGTGGGCTGCTGTCTATGGGGTCGCACAGAGTCGGACACGACTGAAGTAACTCAGCAGCAGCAGCAGCACTCTCATTACTACACTCTTCTAGAATTATAGCCTTGAAAGGACTATTTTACTATGACAGTTTACTATTCTGTGTTCATGGAAATCACCTGCTTCTTCTTTCATCTGTTTCTCAGACTTCATCCAAATGTTGGGAAATTACAAATGAAGGCCAAACTTTGAAACTGTAATCTTGAGATTTCAGAAATGGGACAGTTTTGAGTCTTGGTGATGGATTCTCCCAGCCTTTGTCTGCTGTTTTCTCCATACTCCAACCCTTTCTACACTGACATTCACAATCACGTTACACACTAATCCACTGATATAAATATTTACTTATGTATTTGATTTCAGCTATGCCTATATCTCAGAGAAGGCAGTGGCAACCCACTCCAGTACTCTTGCCTGGAGAATCTCATGGACGGAGGAGCCTGGTAGGCTGCAGTCCATGGGGTCGCAAAGAGTCGGGCACGACTGAGCAACTTCACTTTCACTTTTCACTTTCATGCACTGGAGAAGGAAATGGCAACCCACTCCACTGTTCTTGCCTGGAGAATCCCAGGGAGGGGGGAGCCTGGTGGGCTGCCGTCTATGGGGTTGCACAGAGTCAGACATGACTGAAGCAACTTAGCAGCAGCAGCAGCAGCAGCATGCCTATATCTACAAAAGACAGGGAGCAATTTAAAATCTCAAAACACAAATAAATGAAGAAAGGAAAATCTAGAATATCAAAATTAAATTTTCCACGGGAGAAAAATGTAAACAGGTCTTCTGGCATTAAAGTTACTTTAATTGAGCATTAGACTTAGAACCAAATTTCTCACAGCTAAGGAAGTAATGGTAATGTAATTCTCAATATCTGAATAAAGTATCCATGCTCATTGGGAGACATGACAGATATTGACCAGAACTGAGTCTTAGAGGGAACTTAATCACCTGGATATGAAAACTCTGGATAATATAACCAATAATTTATCTGAATGCAATTCTTATAAAAATTAGAGGAATATTTAAAATCATTTTAACATTTCTATGGAATGCTAGCATAGTCCAGACATGTTACACATTGATGCCCTAACCATTCCAAGACAAAATTTAGAAAACAAAGAATTACCAACACTGAGCCCTAACTTGTCTCTCTCCAACATCAAAATGTTTCAGGAAACATTCAACAATTTATAGATAAATTCATGGATGGATTCCCTGACATGTGTCAGAAGTGCCAAGAACGGATAGAGGTACAGTATCAGTTGTTGAGTAGAGAGGCACACTTAAATTTCATATATTGGATATGCGGACAGGAGAAGGGACCTTCCACTGAGAAAATCTGGAAGCGTCACAGCTTATGTTTAAGTTCAGTCATTTCAGTTCAGTCACTCAGTCACATCCGACTCTTTTAATGAGGCCTTGCTACTAGCCTTTCTTCCTTAACATATTTTCCTTCATAAGCTAGTACTACAACGGATATTTCTAATAAAGTCTCCTCAAGAGTTTTTGTCCTCGTTTTAACTGATTTTAATTTAAAAGAGTGGTTCTCAAAGTTTTTGTTCTCAAGACCCCTTCACAACTTTTAAAAATTATTGAGAACTCCAAAATTTGTTTATATGGGTTATAACTATGTTTACAATAATAGATTATTAACTTAAAAATTAAACACAAAAATACATAAGCACATATTCCATTAGCTATTTTAACCTCTGGAAAACTTTCATGAGATACTGAAAATGGAAAAACAACACCTTCAGTTCAGTTCAGTCGCTCAGTCGTGTCCGACTCTTTGCGACCCCATGAATTGCAGCACGCCAGGCCTCCCTGTCCATCACCAACTCCCGGAGTTCACTCAGACTCACATCCCTTGAGTCCGTGATGCCATCCAGCCATCTCATCCTCTGTCGTCCCCTTCTCCTCCTGCCCCCAATCCCTCCCAGCATCAGAGTCTTTTCCAATGAGTCAACTCTTCTCATGAGGTGGCCAAAGTACTGGAGCTTCAGCTTTAGCATCATTCCTTCCAAAGAAATCCCAGGGCCGATCTCCTTCAGAATGGACTGGTTGGATCTCCTTGCAGTCCAAGGGACTCTCAAGAGTCTTCCCCAACACCACAGTTCAAAAGCATCAATTCTTCGGTGCTCAGCTTTCTTCACAGTCCAACTCTCACATCCATACATGACCACTGGAAAAACCATAGCCTTGACTAGACGGACCTTTGTTGGCAAAGTACTGTCTCTGCTTTTGAATATGCTATCTAGGTTGGTCATAATCCTTCCAAGGAGTAAGTGTCTTTTAACTTCATGGCTGCAGTCACCATCTGCAGTGATTTTGGAGCCCCCCAAAATAAAGTCTGACACTGTTTCCACTGTTTCCCCATCTACTTCCCATGAAATGATGGGACAAGATACCATGATCTTTGTTTTCTGAACGTTGAGATTTAAGCCAACTTTTTCACTCTGCACTTTCACTTTCAAGAAGCTTTTTAGTTCCTCTTCACTTTCTGCCATAAGGGTGGTATCATCTGCATATCTGAGGTTATTGATATTTCTCCCAGCAATCTTGATTCCAGCCTGTGCTTCTTCCAGCCCAGTGTTTCTCATGATGTACTCTGCATAGAAGTTAAATAAGCAGGGTGACGGTATACAGCCTTGACGCACTCCTTTTCCTATTTGGAACCAGTCTGTTGTTCCATGTCCAGTTCTAACTGTTGCTTCCTGATCTGCATACAGGTTTCTCAAGAGGCAGGTCAGGTGGTCTGGTGTGCCCATCTCTTTCAGAATTTTCTACAATTTATTGTGATCCACACAGTCAAAGGCTTTGGCATAGTCAATAAGGCAGAAATAAATGTTTTTCTGGAACTCTCTTGCTTTTTTGATGATCCAGTGGATGTTGGCAATTTGATCTCTGGTTCCTCTGCCTTTTCTAAAACCAGCTTGAACATCTGGAAGTTCACGGTTCACGTATTAGAAAATTACTTTTGACCTTGTGGATTCCCCTAGAATGTTAGGGATGCCCAGAGTTACTCATTGTATACCTTGAGAAACATCAGTTAAAAGGACCCCCAGTAGCCGAGGAAAAATCAACTACATGCACAGTACACACAGGACCAAGACGGTCTAAACTCCAGGCGTGCACACAGGCCTTAAGGTTGCCTGCTGGGGTGCTTCCCTGGTGGTCCAGTGGTTAAGGATCTGCCTTGCCATTCAAGGGACACTGGTTCAGTCCTTGGTCCGAGAAGTTCCCACATGCTGCAGAGCAGCTAAGGCCATGCACAACTACTGAGCCTGTGCTCTGGAGCCTGGGAGGCATAACTACTGAGCCCATGCGTGGCAACTACTGAAGCCTGCATGCCTAGAGCCCATGCTCTGCAACAAGAGAAGCAACTTCAATGAGAGGTCCACACCCTGCAACCAGAGAAAGCCCCCATACGGCAAAGACCCACCACAGCCAATAAACCGACTAATAAATAAATCTTTACAAAAAAATGTCAGGGTACCTGTCAGGGTACACTGGCCTGATGCATAGCACACAAGAGAAGACAAAAGGGACCAGCTACACTGTAATGATTCACAATCATCAGACTCCAAATTCTCTTCTACGTTTTGATTCTGGACCTAGGCAAACTTCAGTCTCGTCTAGGTTAGATTGTCTCCAAAACAGGACCAGGAGAAACTGATAGCACCCAGAGCACCCAAGGACAGACTTCTGTGCAACAGGTATTAGAGTCATTCCATCTGCAATCACTGATTCCATTATGATCAAGGGTATGAACAGAGGGCTTCTTGCAAAAAATGTGTAACAAAATATAGGGGAAAATGGGGCTGATGAAGGAATATTACTAATTCTATTTATTTTAATTTCACCTTTGAGAAAAGCCTTATTTTCTGTATGTTTTAGTCCAGAAGTATCTATATTTCATTTATAAATAAATGTTTGTGTGTGTGTGGGTCTGTGTGTGTGTGTGGCAGTACACTAAAAAATGTTAATAAGATGTGCAATCAAAATGATTAGGAGACTATGTGATATTCTATTTTATTAAAATGCTTTAACCAAAAAAATGCTAAATTTTTTCAAGTATCAAGAGTTGGCAAGGATCTGAAAAAGGATCAATACACCTTTTTCATATTTGAGGAGGGAGTATAAATTGATTCCGGAGAAGGCAATGGCAGTACACTCCAGTACTCTTGCCTGGAAAATCCCATGGATGGAGGAGCCTGGTGGGCTGCAGCCCATGGGGTCGCGAAGAGTCGGACAGGACTGAGCAACGCCACTTTCACTTTTCACTTTCATGCACTGGAGAAGGAAATGGCAACCCACTCCAATGTTCTTGCCTGCAGAATCCCAGGGCCGGCGGAGCCTGTTGGGCTGCCATCTATGGGGTCGCACAGAGTCGGACACGACTGAAGCGACTTAGCAGCAGCAGCAGCAGCAGCATAAATTGATTCAACCAGTTTAGAGGATTATACAGCACTATCTCTAAAATGTAAATATATGACTTCTCTATGGTTCAGAAATTTTATTCCAGGGTATACACTAAAGAGAAATGAAGGCAGCCATTCACCAAAAGACATGGTCAAGAAAGTTTTCAAGAAAGAAAGAAAACTTCCAGCAGCTTTATTTATAAAAGCCTGAAACTGTTAAGAACTCAAATGACCATTGTCATTAAAGTGGACAAAAAAATTGTGGCATTATACAGAGCAATAGGAAAGAATGAACTATTGATACACACAACAAAAGAGATGGCTCTCTCGGACATAACGTTAAGCCAAAAAAAGCCAGTTACAGAAGAGTACATGTTATATGACTCCGTTAACATGATGTTGAAAGACAGGCAAAACTAATCAATGATGGTCAAGCTCAGAATAATGGTTATCCTTGACAGAGGAGATTAACTGGGAAGGAACACAGGAGAGCCTTCTAAGGAACTGAAAACATCCTCTATCTTGATCTTGATCTGGTTACCTGGGCATATAGATCAGTATGTGTTGACTTGTACCTTTAAGCTTCGTGCACATTGTAGTAATATAATATATTGCAATAAACATGTTCTTAAAATGTTAAGCCCAAATCAAGAAGTGTCTTATTGTTTTCTTCCATGAAAAATACAGAGGATCTGTCTAAACCTTCATGCACCTGAAAACCCAATGTGGAAAGAACACTGAAGATCAATACACAAACTTTCCTTTTTAAAGCTAAGTAACAGTCTCACTCCTCCCCAGGATCTTGCCTTGACACTGACCAGTTTCCACTATCTGAATAAAATCTGATAAACATATGCACAGCATTCACAGCAAGTGTACATAAGTAGGTCGAAATTGTGTCACTTTCATTCTAAATCTCTTTCTTATTGCATCTCCCCTATCCCCTGGTCTTGCAAACCTGAGTCCCTTAAACTCAAGTAGAGAAGTCAATGGTGACAGCAGAGTGTTCCAAGATTTAATATTAAATAATATGGAAGAATGTAATATTAACAGAAACATTTAAAACTGTATACATCCTGAGCATAATTAGGTAAAATATTCACATGGGTAGAAAAATACTACAAGTAAAATCCTCAAATGCTGACAACAGGAACCATTTTGAAAAGTAACAATTTTCTTTCTCATTTTTTAGAATTTTTATGAAATGTGCTTTATTAATGCATAACCGTTAAAATGAAATAATTTAGAAAAGCAATATTTTTAAAAGGTATTTGAGAGCTACATAAAGATATCACCTATGCCTCAATTTTCATGATTATGATGCCTTTGATTCTCAATGATTATGAATTTATTCTCAACGTCAGCTCTTTTAAAGTTACAGTTTTTCCCTGGTGTGTCAAAATGTCTAGCTACAATGCTACTCCTCACTGATACAGCCCTTCAGCTTCACATAACCTCCAGCTCTGCCCCTGTGTGCTGGGAGACTACTATGACTTATTTCCTTGGTTTCTGGCTCTTTCATCAACATGGGTTTCATCAAATGGGTTTTAGCTACAGGACCCCATACTCCTCTAGACCTGTCCTCTCTGTCATCCAAAAAGCACTGCCTATTTACTTTATCACACTCAGCTTTCTGAGAGACCAAATTAAGGGAGTCAATGGCAGCAACAGATGAACCAGGTGACACCAGGATAGGAACACAGGCAGGTTCGTGAACCAAAACAGCAAGGTATACAGGAACGCGGACATGATGGAGCTTGATGATAAAGTTAGTATAGTAGGGACTTATGAATGTAGGCATTTGCAGACATCCAGGGCTTGAATAAGACAGCACAAACAGTGGCTCAGACAAAGAAAGGCCAGAAAAATGATATCCTGAAGATCAATCAGAAAAATAATGTCAGCCACAGGTCTGCCTTATAGTATTACAGTGTACTTGTTAACTCTAAAATCTGCTTTGAATAAATCTGTCTTTACTTGAGTTTAAGGATCATAAGTATGAATAGTCTACCACTTTTCAGAAAAGGGAGAGTAAGTTGCATTAGTGTTTAAGTCCACAGCTTTGGAGTGGGCTAGGATCTTTCTAGAGTCCTCACATGGTCTCAAGAGGGAAACTAAGTTTCCATCTTAGGTTAAGGGCTGCTCCTGCTGCTGCTGAGTCACTTCAGTCGTGTCCGACTCTGTGTGACCCCAGAGATGGCAGCCCACCAGGCTCCCCTGTCCCTGGGACTCTCCAGGCAAGAACACTGGAGTGGCTTGCCATTTCCTTCTCCAATGCATGAAAGTGAAAAGTGAAAGTGAAGTCACTCAGTCGTGTCCAACTCCTAGCGACCCCATGGGCTGCAGCCCACCAGGCTCCTCCATCCATGGGATTTGCCAGCCAAGAGTACTGGAGTGGGTGCCATTGCCTTCTCCAGGTTAAGGGCATTGATCTAAAAATAAAAGGCATTTTCACTTTATTTCTTTATTGACAATTTATTAAAACATTTCTGAAATGAATTCTTTGTTTACCTGAATTATTTCTTATATAAGGAAAAAAGTATACAATATAGTATAGTCACATCAATGTGAAGTCTATATTGAGGGGGGATTTAAAAAGTTAATTGTGTACATTGAAATGTCAGAGCAATTTAACAAGGACTATGAAGAACAATGATTAGTGTCAGAGGAAATAATCTCTTTCCTACAAAGAACTTGATTTTTTTTAAACTTAAACAGGCTATGTTTTTGTCTTAGCTTCAAATTGAATTAAAAAGAGTTTAGTGCTAGAGAGCCTAATTAACTAGCTGTTAGAATTCTGAGAATCAGAGCTTAAGTCATCAAGAGTGAGGACTGAGTGAACTGTCATTAGGGAGACAATACATCTTCAAAACAGGCTAAATAAATGAGAATTGTTTTTCCGAGAGGCAACTCCAGTTTCCAGGGATGCATCTTATTTCTTGTTTAATACAAAAAGCTCATTTTATGTATTTATATGTGCAATAGAATCTCATTTGGGTTAATTCTACATATCCAATACAGAATTCTTTATTTTGCCAAGTGGTCTTAATGTTACTACTAAATACTCAGCACATCTTCACCTTGTGTAATAAGTGTCTAAAAGTATTTAAAATATGAATATAATATTTTTAACATGGAATAATGTATTTGTTTAAATCTACCCTTTTGATCACATGTTGTTTGTACCAAAACTTTACCCTTTACTATTTCTACATCTGGATGTATTTATTTACTGAGGGAAAGAAAGGAGGAGGAGGAGGGCAGGAAGAAGAGGAGAAAGGTGGAAGCAAAGGAGAAAGAGAAGAAGAGGGAAAGGAGAGCAGGGAAAGCAAAGTATAGCGGGAGGAAGGAAGGTTGGCTTAACGCCATTCACATTAATATTCACTAACTTTACTAAAGACAAATCACTAAATTCTTGCTGGTTAGGGTTTAGCTACTTTTCAGACTCATCTTTTAGATGCTCTTACAGTATGTCTTCCTATTTTTATCCAAACAATATTGGAACATAAATTAACTACATCACCCAAAATCTCTCATTCCCCAACCACCACCCCCTCCGGCCCTGTCTCTAACACCAGCGCATAATTTCAGCAAATACTGCTACTTCTAAGCACATAGAACTCAGAACGCACATAACCAAAAGAGATGAAATTTGTAAGAACTCAGAATTCTCTGGAATTAAAGTCTTTGAATTTTCATATGTTCCTTGTATTGTCTTGAATCTCGGCCCTGTCTGTGTTAGATTCAGTCATGGGTTTAATTTCTTTCAAAAAAATAAACAAATCCATCCTCTGAGGTAACTTTGATTTATCTCTGTTTGCACAACAGACCAGAGCACTTAAGGAGTCTTTTCCAAACATGGAATGCAATGTTTACTCATTGGACCCCGTCCAGTCAATTGAGGAAACAGAATTCATTTAATTTCTTGAAAAGTACTGAATGATTTTAAGCCCTATGTATTTATAGAGTAATTGAAGTTATGCTACTTAATTGGAATTCTTCTAGGGTTCAGCATAAATATTCCATCATTTGTTGTATACATACAAAGTAAATTTTAAAATTATATACATATCAAGAGATTTCAAAGAAAAACTATACTCTCCCTTCTGGTCTTAAATGACTATTCAAAATCTCAAGATTCCTTTCATATATGGATATACGATTACACAGAAATGCTAGAAATTTTTTCAATGGTTGAAATTCATCAAGAAATGAATTTTCAAATATTGTTTTGGTCATTTTTTATCCTTATGACTATTTTTTAACACATTCACCAATTGGCACTTCCCACATATGGATACGGGCTTCCCTGGTGGCTCAGCAGGAAAGCATCCACCTGCCAGTGAAGGAGATGTGAGTTCAGCCCCTGGGTCTGGAAGATCCCTTAGAGAAGGAAATGGCAACCCACCCCAGTATTCTTGCCTGGGAAATTCCACAGACAGAGGAGCCTGGCAGGCTACAATCCATGGGGTCACAACAGAGTCAGACTCAACCTAGCAACTAAACGACAGCATATGGATACAACTATAGGTATGAACAATAAATACCAACCTACTGATCTGCCAATATTACCCATCGTTAGGAAACTGGCTTGATATGATCAAGAGAACAAGGACCTGGGACTCATCTGTGTGATGCTGGGAAGGCTTATTTCCATAATTCCAGTTGCCAACTACCTCGAAGGGTCTTACCCAAGTTTAGTGAGATAATGTGTGTGAAGCAGCAGGTGCGGGCCATTTTGTTCTTATTTTCTCCCTCATCTCCTTCACTACTCTGAAAGTGCTCACTGCCCGTGAGTGATCAGAACTTAGCTCATCTTTCTGTCACCAAATATCACGTCTGCTGCTCCCTCTCATGGGCTCCCTACCCTGTGTGCATTTCCCCTACACCCGAGGCAAAGCAGAAAAGCAGGACTGTCTGGTTCAGAGATACCCATTCTGCTTAACCGCCAGACTCTAAGCTTAAGAGGTCACCTTTGTAAAATCATATTGGTAAATAAATTATGACTAACCTTATTCCAAGCCCCCAAAACCCAACAAAACCCTAAAAACACAAACTATGTTTCATGTTTCTTCTTTCATTTATTTGCTTTTTCTAAACAAATAAATTGATGTACTCTTCTCTTCCCAAGACAGATCAAACATACAAGCTGAGACACATACTTAGTCTAAGTCACCCAGATGTTTACTTTGTTCCTTGACAGCATTTCCCCATCCACACTCAAGAGTCTCAGATTTCTCTCCAGTTGTGAAGAAGTAGGTTTCTCTATCTAGTGGAGAAATCTATGTGGCTGGGATCTGAGAACTTATCTTCTTAGTTTCCCTAAAAGTTTGTGGACTCCTTCTGAATTGTCCATTGAGGAACAGTTCTCCTGATGGAAAAAAAAAAAAAAAACCAACAAAAAAACAACAACAAAAAAACTCCCTCCCAAATGTACCACACCCTTTGCATACAAAACATTTTTCAAAGATAGGACCATAAGTAGGCTCAGTATCAAAGATACAGAAATATAAGCCTCTAATAATGTAAAACAACTATTGTTGTTAAGTTGCTAAGTCGTTAATCAACTGTGTGTACATTTGTGTGTGTGTGTGCGTGTGTGCATGCTCAGTTGCCCAGCTGTGTCCGACTCTTTGTAACCCCATGAACTCTAGCCCACCAGGCTCCTCTGCCCATAAAAATCAATTATACTTCACTAAAAAAAGCTTTACAACAGAAATTATTTATGAGGATCAAAACTACAGCAAGAAAATGGAGAAATATTAAACTGCTTTAACATACTGCCATTGCTTTTTAAACCCCAAAGTGTTGAGAAACTATCCATAGGGACATGATGAGGGAAAGAAAGTTAGACTCTGATCCCCAAAGGGATGCATCCTTTCAAGCCCAGACTCAAGAAGGAGCAGCATAATGGACTGATTAGTATTGATATCAAGTCCCTTAGTCAGGGACATGTTTTCTCTGGGAACAAACAGGATCTGTCTATATGAGTCATTACCTGACTTAAACTGGAAATTTTAGCCACAAACACCATAAATCAGATATCTTATCTTTTGTAAGGATTAGAAGGAGTTCACACATGTGGAACTGAGTGTACCTATATGGGGATGTTGTAGATGAATAATTTTTATCACCATGTCATTATGCAAATAACAGATTACATTGTTTTTCTTTTTTAAAAGAAGGATCAATATGGAGACATTTGTGCAAATGCTAAATGACAACATGAAATTAATGGTCACTTGTACATATATCTGCTCCTGCGTCATCCTTAATGAGAATGGATCTGCTACCATGAAATGGGTTGTGAGCAGGCCAACTTGAAAATGGGGTGAGAAAGTGTCTCTTCATTTATTCATCACATTATTTCCCTTAAAACTATGCCAGCTTTGCCAAGCTCAATTCTAACGCAGGTTTCACAGTCATCTGGAAAAGCTTTATTAAAGCTCAAAGCTTAAGAGCTTAAAAAGGTCTGTCACTTATTTTTTGAGTATTAAAAAAAATGATCTAAAATCCCTAACATTATTTTCATATGCATCTTCTTTTGCCATCTCTCCCTGTAAAAGCTAGGAAAAGTGGCTTCGTGATTTTCATCTTACACAAATGTGAACTCAACACAAGTCAGTCAGACTATGTTACTGTCACTTACATAATTAATGCGTAAAAAAGTAGCATCATAGTTTCTTCCAGCTAAAGTATACCAACAATACTCCATCAATAAATGTCCAAATAGTGCAGTTCCTGAAAGGAATTTCACAGAACTCAGCCTAACTAAGCAAGGACAGGTCCTGCCTAAAGACTACCATCTGTGCTTCAAAGTCTCTATGCAGGAGGGTATAAAGGAGCTTCCAGCCATAAACACTTTCCTTTGAAGCCAGAAGACACTGAATCCTGAGCTCTCGGTTATTTAATATCCATTTTAGTAACAATGGTGCCTCCTTACATACAGATGGTAGAATTCTAAACAGCTGAAGGCTCCATCACTGAGCCCATGCAGTTTAACACATCATCACCATTGTATTCATCACCACTTGAAGTGACAGCTCTTATGCTAATATGGAGCTTTATTTCTGAGAACATATCCTAGTAGGGTATGATGCTTTCAAATTGTGGTGCTGGAGAAGACTCCTGAGAGTCCTCTGGACAGGAAAGGATCAAAGCAATCCATCTAAAAGGAAATCAACCCTGAAAGTTCCTTAGAAGGACTGAGGCTGAAGCTCCAATACTTTGCCCACCTGATGTGAAGAGCTGACTCATCAGAAAAGACCTCGATGCTGCAAAGGATTGAAGGCAGGAGGAGAAGGGGACAACAGAGGATGAGATGGTTGGATGGCATCACTGATTCAATGGACACGAGTTTGAGCAAACTCCACGAGACAGTGAAGGATGGGGAAGCCTGGCATGCTCCAGTTCATGGGGTCACAAAGAGTTGGACACAACTTAGTGACTACACAACAACATCCTAGGGTGGTAGGAGGAAGGAACAAATTATTGAGGTTTAGGGAAAGGGGACTATTAAAGAAAAAACGCAGTAAACTGGAAACCCAGATAAACCAAGAATAAAGGCAACTGACTGCCCAAATGTCCAAGCAAAGTAAATTTACGTTTGTTGAGAAGGGCAGCAATGGGTGGGAACTACTATTTGAGGATTCAATAGTTACTGACGCAGCATGGGGCCAATTTAAGTATCATTTCTGGAACCACTGGCTTTAAAGACTTTTCTTGAGGATTAAATAACTTAATACATCTAGAGTATTTTCAAAACTGCTTGGCATACACTCAGTAACTGTTTGCTCATATTATCTATTTTGTTTATTTCTAATTATACTCCTTCATGGTGGGAGGGTCCCCTATTTTTGATTGCAAAAACTTAGTCAGATTAAACAAACATGCATGTATCTAGAAAAATGGTACGCTGCTGCAGCTAAGTCACTTCAGTCGTGTCCGACTCTGTGAGACCCCATAGGCGGCAGCCCACCAGGCTCCCCCATCCCTGGGATTCTCCAGGCAAGAACACTGGAGTGGCTTGCCATTTCCTTCTCCAATGCATCAAAGTGAAAAGTGAAAGGGAAGTCACTCTGTTGAGTCCGACTCTTTGCGACCCATGGACTGCAGCCCACCAGGCTCCTCCATCCATGGGATTTTCCAGGCAAGAGTACTGGAGTGGGGTGCCACTGCCTTCTCTGAGAAAAATGGTATAGATGAACTTATAAGCAAAGCGGAAACAGTCACATATGGAGACAACACATTTGTGGTCAGCAAGGGGGAGGAGGGTGGGACAAACGGGAGACTGGGATTGACATATACACATACGTAACATAGGTGAGTGATGAGCACAGACTATACAGCACCGGGGACTCTATTCAATGCTTTACGGCGATCCAAATAGGAAGGAAATGTACAAAAGAGCGGATATATGTGTATCTATGACAGTCACTTCACAGTAAAGCAGAAACTAACAACATTGTAAAGCAACTATCTTCCATTAAAAAAAAAATACAGAAACTTTTCTAAGATTGAAGTGAAGTGAAGTCGCTCAGTTGTGTCCGACTCTTTGCGACCCCGTGGACTGTAGCCTGCCAGGCTCCTCTGTCCATGGGATTCTCCAGGCAAGAATACTGGAGTGGGTTATCATTTCCTTCTCCAGGGGATCTTCCCGACCCAGGGATCGAAGCCGGTTCTGCTGCATTGGAGGCAGACGCTTTAACCTCTGAGCTGCCAGGGTACATATCTATAAATGAATCCAAAATTGAAACATACTCTTTTTCTAACACATCATACAAACATCTGGAATATTTGAAATATAATCTCTACTTTCATCTTATACACTAGATCAATGATTCCCAAGAGTAGTTCTCAGACCAAAAGCATGAGCATCTGCTGAGAACTTGTTAAAAATGTCAATTTCCAGACCCCACCCCACATCTGTCATTCAAAACTGACATTACAAGGGCAGCTACAAGCAGTTACTTTCTCTTTCTATGGCAAATAAACCAATCTTAGCAGGGACATTAAAACTTATCCTAGAGGAATTGTGAAACACCAGAACATATGTTTAGTCATGATCATGCTGAGTTCTACTCTGGAGATTCTGAACAAAAGACAGCTGACATTCTATACAATAGCACAATTTCAGCTTTACTTTAGGGCAGAGAATTTGATCAGTATATAGTTGACTCTTGAACAGCGGTGACTTTTTTTTTCTATAGTAAACACTACAGTGTCTCACAATCCATGGTTGGTTGGAGCTGATGATGTGGTATGGTAGATACAGAGGAATCGTAAATATAGAGGGCTGACTATAAGTTATACTCGTGTTTGACTGCAAAAGGGCTGGTGCCCCAATCACCACGTTGTTCAAGGGTTAACCGTACTATCAATTGCCTGTGTGACCCTGGGCAACTTCCATAACCAGTCTAGGTCTTGGCTCTCCCATTAGTGGAATGAGAAAACTCCTATATCCTTTATAAGTTTATATTCTACTCTAAGAACTCTATATCTCTATGTTCTTTTATAAATATGATAAAAAATAAAAATCTGTGAAATAAGGTGACCTGTTGGATTGAGTTAAGAATATGAAATTTTTTAGATTTTTAAACTGGATCAGAGAAAGAAATACTTGAAGGCATTTTAAAATTTCATTAATCCAAGGCTGAAATTAAATCATATAGAGTATAGGGACTTCTCTAGAAATCCAATGGTTGATTCCACTCCTCAGGCTCAATCCCTTGTCAGGGAACTAAGATCCCATATGCCATGTTCAGTTCAGTTCGGTCATGTCCGACTCTGTGACCCCATGAACTGCAGCATGCCAGGCCTCTCTGTCCATCACCAAGTCCCAGAGTCCACCCAAACCCATGTCCATTTAGTCAGTGATGCCATCCAACCATCTCATCCTGTCTTCCCCTTCTCCTCCTGCCCTCGATCTTCCCCAGCATCAGGGTCTTTTCAAATGAGTCAACTCTTCGCATCAGGTGGCCAAAGTACTGGAGTTTCAGTTTCAACATCAGTCCTTCCAATGAACCCTCAGGACTGATCTCCTTTAGGATGGACTGATTGGATCACCTTGCAGTCCAAGGGACTCTCAAGAGTCTTCCTCAGTACCACAGTTCAAAAGCATCAATTCTTCAGCGCTCAGCTTTCTTTATAGTACAACTCTCACATCCATACATGAGCACTGGAAAAATCATAGCCTTGACTAGATGGACCTTTGTTGACAAAGTAATGTCTCTGCTTTTTAATATGCTGTCTAGGTTGGTCATAACTTTCCTTCCAAGGAGTAAGCATCTTTCAATTTCATATGCCATGAGGCATGTCCAAAAAATAAAATACATATATAGAGAGTATAGAAAAATGTCTATATGACAACAAACTAATACTTTTTGTAAGTTATCTTTTTGGAGAGGCAAAAATAATACCACCAACCCACTCTCATGTTAAGCTTGCTACAGTGAAGAGCTTCATAATATACAAACTATGAACTTGTGTCCATATATTATAGGATACTCAGATGAGGAATTCATAAGCCTGGGTTCCAAGTTTTCTTTATAACTAAATATGACTTTATTCTGGGCTCTAAGAGTCAACTGCTATACCTATAACATGTCAACAGAGATGAAACTATCTTGTCTTAAATTTTTCTAAATCTAAAATGTAATCATTATTGCTGTATCAGACCAGACATGAAGATGCATCGTTACGTAGGCACCTGCTAGTGGTAGGTATGGCAAAAACTATTGGGTGAGAGAAATGTAAAGGCATTAAAGAGAAGATTCAATAAGTTTTGGTCTGGGGTAGAGGCTGAAGTCACAGTCAAACCAAAATGAAATTATCCTCATAGTGAATGACATTCTGATATATAAAAGTTAGCAGGAGTTTATAGAAGAAAAGTCATACTGCTTTTTAAAAAGGAATATTACTTACTTTTCTAATACACATGTTAATAACATATTTAATTATGTTAGGTGTCTATACAAATATTATTGTTTTAGAAGATAAGGTGGAATAGCAAACCAGACTTGGCCTTACTCCCTAGGAATGGGCATATAGAAGAAGGAAACTTTATATTGAGCTTCTCTGGTGGCTCAGACAGTTAAGAATCTATCTGCAAAGCAGGAGACCTGGGTTTGATCCCTGGGTTGGAAAGACCCCCCAGGGAAGAGAATGGCTACCTGCTCCAGTATTCTTGCCTGAAGAATTCCATGGGCAGAGGAGTTCAGCAGGCTATGGTCCATGGGTTCACAAAGAGTTGGACTTGACTGAGTGACTAACACAGTACACAGCACCAAATGTGCAGCAGGGCTTTCCACAAGAAAACCGTGGCAGAAGGATTAATTCAGCATTGTAGCTCTATGATTTACTAAAAGTCCACTCTTCCTCCTGACATGAGTTTGAGTAAACTCGGGGAGTTGGCGATGGGCAGCGAGGCCCGGCATGCTGCAGTCCGTGGAGTCGCAGAGTCGGACACGACTGAGCGACTGGACTGGACTGAACGTGACTAGAGCAAAGAGCCAGTGAGCAGACGAGGAAGAGGATGGAGAGTGAGATGAGCCTGGAGAGCCGAGCAGCACCCAAAGGAGGCAGGGCCTTGGAGACAACGCCAAAGGGCTACTCTATCTGAAGAGCGGGGAGCAGCCATGGAGAGGTTCCATGCACAATGATGGTACCAAAGATGCCTTAGTGGGTCAAGAAAAGTGTTGCTCTTTTTTTGAGGATCAGCAAGCTTGATTGAGTAATTTAAATTCCAAAGAGTCCCTGTTGTATTTCTGATGTGTCAGTGAGGCATTAAGATAAATATGAGGTGCAGCAGCAGCAGCAGCAGCAGCAGCAGCAGCAGCAGCCGCCTAGTTTGGGATGAACAGAAAACCCAGTTCCTACAAGTATATCCCGTTGGCCACACAGCTGCATCCTAGTGCTGCTCTGGGTACAGAGAAAACCCAGTTCCTACAAGTATATCCCGTTGGCCACACAGCTGCATCCTAGCGCTGCTCTGGGTACAGAGAAAACCCAGCTCCTACAAGTATATCCCGTTGGCCACACAGCTGCACCCTAGCACTGCTCTGGGTGCAGGTGCGTCGCCAATAGCAGCACAGAGAGAATGCTCAGGAGAAAGCGACACAAGTGGGCTCTGGCAGTTATGTGGCTCATTTTTCAGATTCCATCTGTCAAACTAGTCCATGCTTCAGTAGCCAAAGAAGACGGAAAATGTTGGCAACAGACAAAACTGCTACCAGACCTACAGAAACTGTGCCTTGCTTAGGAGCACTGCTCTGTGGAAAAAAAGTGTTGTTGTTTGTTTGTTTGTTTGCTTTTGCTATGTTTGCATAGGAACCTCTGTGTTTTCATCAGGGAATGTGAAATATAAGCACAAAAGAGAATGGACTAAACAGCATTAAAGAACTAGAATCACGTTTGATGTGGCATTTAAGAGCAAAACGGAGGCCAAACCACATGACTAGTATCTATAAAATGGGTTAAAACGCTGAAATGAAAATAAAAGCTGACTGTAAGAAAGAAACCCTTGCATTTCGGCTCTGCATTTCCATGCCTGATGTGTCCCCTTTTCCTACCCTTCACATTTACTGCTTGTTTAGAAAAGTGATGAAAAGCGGTCTAGGGAGGTGAGCAGTGATAATACAATCATTCCTCTTTCAGTCTCTCACTACCCTTGAAATCACTTCATTAGGAAGGCATTCCTATGTACAACAGAGACCCTCACTGCTAAGAATTCTGATGATTTCTAAAACCATTTCCCAGAGTTTTTCTTTTTTCCTTATAGTGTCACAATTGCTTTAACTGCTTAACAAAATAGTGCATGTGTCTATAGTAGAAAATTTCAGATCAAAGTTATATTTAGCAAGTGTACTGGACAAAAACACCCCTCCACATGCATGTACCTGCACACACACACACACATACACAGGCTGCTACAGAGAATTTTGGAGTTAAGTCTATATTTTTATGACACAGTAAGTCTTTATAAATATGAAACTATAAAGGAAAAAAAAATTTTGGTTGACTTAACAATATAAAATGTTAAAGCTTTTACATAATGTAAAAGAGTGTTAAGCAAATTTTTAAAATCTACAATACACAGGGAAATAAGAATAATTCTGAAGTTATGATAGACAAGTTCAATTTTGATCATCTTAGTTTTTGACAAGATCTATCATTTCCTTGGGAAATATATGGCATCTCAACAGCTTTGCCAAATAAATGGCAGAACACATTAACTTTGGAAAATGGAGGAATGAGTATTATTCACGTTTAATTTCACTAGGATAATAGTGCAGGACCCAAGATTAGACGATCCCTATGCTTTGGAGAAGGCAATGGCACCCCACTCCAGCACTCTTGCCTGGAAAATCCCATGGATGAAGGAGCCTGGTAGGCTGCAGTCCATGGGGTCACTCAGAGTCAGACACGACTGACGACTTCACTTTCACTTTTCACTTTCATGCATTGGAGAAGGAAATGGCAACCCACTCCAGTGTTCTTGCCTGTAGAATCCCGGGGATGGGGGAGCCTGGTGGGCTGCCGTCTATCGGGTCACACAGAGTTGGACACGACTGAAGCGACTTAGCAGCAGCAGCAGCAGCAGCAGCATGCTTTGATACTATGCCACCAGTGACTTGAAATGTTTCCCTATTTTGCAAAAAGAGCCTTGAATTTTATTTTCCAGTGGGCCCTGCAAATTACATACTTGCCCCACACTCACTGTCCTATAAAATCCCTATCTACAAAAGGACAAGCTTTGTGCTAAAGAAGAGTATCAAGATGCTTAAGAAATAGCTCTAGTCCTTCAAAGTATATAGCTTAAAAGTAGAGTTAAGTTTAGTAGTAAGGTTATTATATAGTAGAAATGAGGCTTCAGAGGAAGGGGAGGTTACTTCTCAGTAGAAACACCAGTATCTATGGAGAGGGAAGCTTCTAGTTAGTGAAGATATAAACAGTGGAGACATGAACATTGACTGTGGGGGAAAAGGCAACAGAGGCAGGAGGCTGTGTAAAAGCACAGGGTCTGCTTGAGCACCTGGAATCATTAGGTTTGCCCCAGGGCAAGAAGAAACCAGGCTGAAAACGCAGGGTGCCGCTGGCTGGGGCAGGACCTTAAATCCAGTTAATGAGGCTATAGCTAATTCAACAGAAACTGCCAGCCATTGAAAGGTTATAGAGGGAGCCAGCTGGTCACTGTCATAATTCAGGAAGATTAAAACCAGCCCGAGGCAACAGTGGTCATTTTGTCATCTCTCTGGACTCCCAGCCCAGTACTATGCATGCAAATGATGTGGACTTGACGTTTTACAGAGTGGCCAGATGCAAAGTGACATCAAAGTCAGGCCTAGCTCATTCGTATTAAATCAGGTAAACTCCACTTGCTCTAAGATGATCAACAAGGAATGTTCACAAATCCTACAGAACCAACTTTTATGGCTTAAGGTTTGAATTGTCAAAATAGATGACAAATTTGAATAGCTCTGAGAATATTACAAAAATAAAAGTTTATCCAGGGTGAATTTCTCACTCACACACACACACACACACACATGGAGCACGGAGGGATCTCCAATTTCCTGAAACTGTGCCTCTAAAAAGTTTTTGTTGGTGTCATGCAAGACAGCGTTGCCACAATTCCATTTCCTCATGAAAACTTATGGAAGCTGAAGTCAGTGTGGTGAGTACCCAGCTCCTAGGTATGTGAGACAAACAGTGAGTTCTGTCCCACAAACAAGCATTTCGCTGATTACCAATTGGGATCTTTCTGTTTCAGGGCTATGTCACAAGAAAATCAGTAACTTGCACTTTGGTAGAGGCTTACAGTGAATTTTCACTCTGTCTCCTTCCATCCCTCTCCATTCATATACACACATCTATATATCAATACACATATCAACATTTATCTATATGCATATTAATACAAGTGCCGTATCATGGGGCACTTGAATCATTTCCTTGTGAACTATACTAACATTTAAACAGAAACTCCCATTTCCACTTTTTCTAAGTGTTTCACTAAATCACACTGAGATAAAAAACTGACACCCTACCAACACAGTAATTTTTTTAACACATTATCACTTGACATATTTGAATTTTAGCAAGAATATAAAGAAAAATATGTGGAAATGAAAAATGTATGAACAGTTAATCAGAAACAAACCAAAAGAAATATCCAAGTATACAACTGCATTTAAGAAAATCCAATAAATATCCATTAAAACTTTTGTATTACAGATACAAAGTATGAATTTGATTTTTTTAGTTCAACTTAGGTCATTTATTTGCCAAAAATAAAAATATAAAATGAAAAGGCCAGTTTCACATTTTAGCTCTCAAAAATGAAAATGAAATCTTAATTGGTATTGCACCCCCATTTAGCTCACATACTCTATATATAACTACTTAAAGATGATTCTATTTTTCAAAGAAAAGTTGTACAAAATAACTACTTTCTGAAAAAAGGCAAAGTTGTCAATATTATTTTTAATGATATAGGTTCTCTAAAATAAGCTTAGAGACAAATTAATTTCAATGAATATCAGTATATTCCTAAGAAATGAAAACTGGTGTTTCATTCTAATTCCCATGGTATATTGAGTTATTATGATAATATATAATATAAAGACAAGAAAAGCCTTTGATACTTCAGAACTGCAACATAAAATGAATTTAATTTTGGAAATTAAACTCAGGATTAAAGGATAATAAGTTGCTTCTTGGAACTTTTTCACCTTAGTCATCTGATCTTTAATACGTAACTTCATATAAGAGATGATTCAGTCTTATACTGTGGGTTGCTTGAGAAGAGTTACAATATATTAACTGATAAATAGAGATGACCTCAATATCCTTTTTTGTTCATGCAGATACTCACTTGTTTCTCTCCTCTATAACAGAATATTGAATGAAACTCTGAAGTTCTGACTTACGCACATATCATGAAATTTGGCAGCAGAAATAGAAAGAAGCCAGTCTAAAATCTTGTACTTCCATAAATTAGCAGGCTAATAAGACGGAGATAGAGGCAAAAAGTGTTCCCTGGGCTGCATTTCAGGAAAAGGTTGAAAAGACAATAAAACACTCTCAGGAGAAAAGAAAAGCCTCCTACCTTTTTAAAAATTCCATATACTCGGTATGCTTGATAAGTCCTGTCCTCATCATTATCGTCTGAAAGCATTGTCGATCAATGGCCCAGAGTTTCACATTTACAAGAGCTGGGGAAAAAGAAAAAACAAATAGGGAAAAATTAGAGAACTTCAGCAGTGAACTATACTGTGTAAAAGTGATGAGTTATTCAGAGGAATGAAAGTGATTAACCTTCGTTTAAAGCTCATATCCTAATGCTGTTCTATTTAGTTAAGAAGACAAGTTCTTACAGACAAAATGTAGTTCATAATTTAACACTAGTATTACTATCTGTAAGGAAGGTTCCTGTCACTCAGGTTCTCAAGGGATGATAAGGTCTAAGTACACACTGGAAGTATTTAGTTATATACAAAGAAAACCATGTAAAGAGAGGTTCACAAGAAGTAACACTTGGTAATCAACCAGAATAGTGTTAATGACTCACATGACCATGTTTTAATTGTAAAAAATGCAGGTGTAAATTCAGGTTTAGGAGTTAATAGAAATGATAATTACAATTAAATTGTACCCTGTGTCCACAGTTACCATAAAAAACTATATTAGATATGTTTGTTGAATTTTAATTTCTGTTCTCCCATACCACTGGCTTTGACAATGATTAAGTACAGAAACTCAATACCACAGGATAGATCACCTTTTGATCTAATAAGTACATGACTAAAAGACAAGTTTTAGAAAAAGACAGATGTTACAGTGTAAGAAAACAGAAATATTAAGATAAAACTTTCTTTTAAAAGAAGAGTATGCTAAAAATGTTGATAATTAAATCTGTGTGATGAGTATCTAACAGGCATATTTTACTATGCTCTCTATTTTTATTTATGTCTGCAAATTTTCATAATGGACTTCCCAGATAGCGCTGCTGCTTCTGCTGCTACTAAGTCACTTCAGTCGTGTCCAACTCTGTGCGACCCCAAAGACGGCAGTCCACGAGGCTCCCCTGTCCCTGGGATTCACCAGGCAAGAACACTGGAGTGGGTTGCCATTTCCTTCTCCAATGCATGAAAGTGAAAAGTGAAAGTGAAGTTGCTCAGTCGTGTCTGACTCTAACGGTAAAGAACCTGCCTGCCAGCGCAGGAGACGCAAGAGATGTGGTTCAATCCCTGGGTGAGAAGTCCCGCTGGAGTAGCCAATGTCAATTTACTCCAGTATTCTCGCCTGGAGAACCCCAAGGACAGAGGAGCCCCGTGGGCTACAGTTCATAGGGTCTCAAAGAGTCAGACACCACTCAAGCTACTTAGCATGCACGCATACATCGTACCCACAGAGTATAGGGTAGAGAAGGGCTGTGCACAGGTTTGCGCAAGACCAGTGAATGGGGCCAGGTTATAGTTCAATGAGGGAAATCCAGGTGGTGCAGTGGTAAAGAATCCACCTGCAGTACAGAAGATTTGAGTTTGATCCCTGGGTCGGGAAGATATCCAGGAGAAAGGAATGGCTACCCACTCCAGTATTCTTGCCTGGAGAATGCTATGGACAGAGGAGTCTGGAAGACTACAATCTATGGGGTCACAAAGAGTCAAACATAACTGAGCAACTGAGCACTCATAATTTAATGAATCAAACATAGAAATATGGATGAATGTAGTTCTCTTTTCTTCACAGTTCTCAGACCAAGCCCAGTCAATGCAATAGATCAAGGTTTGGGGTAAGGAAGTGGAGAAAATGTTGGAATAAGTAGGCCATGTATGTGCCCTGAGGGAAGATGCTAGAAGTAACACAGAGAGGGAAAAGATGATAAAAGGATTATTGAGTAAATAGAATAAAATTATTTTTTTGAATTTTACCTAATTTTTCCTTGAACAATTATTTGAAGCTTAGAGAGAAAACATGACTTCTTCCTTAGCCAGTTCTTTACTGAAGAAAACAGATGTTCAATTAAGTAGGAAAAGAACAAGGGAGCACGGACTGGTGTGTACATGGCTCCATTCCAAATAGCCTTCAAAAATGAACCTTCATCAGAAAACAAAGCTCATCTCACAGATATTCTCCAGTTACATTCTAGTTCCTTCGGCTGAGTCCGGGCTCTTTTCCAGAACACCTGTTTACTTGAGATGAACCAAAGAGCTGGATGATAACCACCACAAGGGACTGAGAAAATCTTGACAAGATTCGTAAGAAGTAGAACTTTGAAAACCAACAGAAGTTGAACTAGGACAGAGATAGACAAAGGGCAGTCAAGTGGGGAAAGCACATAAACAAGAACACCATTAGGAATGAGTTTGGGCTCTGGGAGTCCAGTCAGAGAAAAAACAGACTGAAATGGCTCAGATTTCAACAGGGCTGCTACAGAGTTTTGAGAGCAGGCTGATGCAGGGTCCTTGAAGCCAGGCAGAAGCAGCAAGGATTAATCTGATGAACAACAGGAAGCTAGCAGAGATCTTAAAAAGACAGAACAAAAGAACCACAATTTTAAAGGACACACCATGGGGAAATTTAAAAAAGTAAAATGCTTACTAGAAAAAAAAATAGTATTTTCTATATTCACCATCATTTTTAATGTTTCCCATGTATTTTGAGTATAAATACTCTTCCCTCCAAAGGATCAATTAGGATAACCAACAAATTGTGTTATTTTAAAAAACAGCAGCAATAAAAATAGCTTTACTATGATATGGGTTTTTTAAACACATCTCAAAGGCATGATCAGAAGCATAATGTGAGAATGAAATACAGCATAGATGCATCTTAAGGCTTTGCCCTACAGAAAGGTTTCATAATGCACACCCCTGGTAACAGTATATGAAGGCTTCTATTATAATCTCTGAAACCCAAAGATGAGATCATGGCGATAGCTGAGAAAGACTACTCTAGAAGGGACACACTGGATTCAGAAACACCTTAGTCAAGCAGAATACAGACCATCACTAGTGCCATCAAATATGGACTTTATGTACAAACCGTGGGACAGAGCGGTAATATGATGAAAGCTCAGCGTGAGGAAAATTGTTCTGATCATACATTGCGTGCCCAGATTCAGACCAGGAGTAATGAGCATGAGACAGAGGCCACAGTAACTCAGGAATGAAGTGAGGAGGGTCTAAGTGAATAAGACAACAATGGGAGTAATAGCCAAAAGCTTGGGTGGATGTGGGGGTGGGAGGGAAGTAGAGGGGTGTGTGTGTGTGTACTGAGTTACCTGCAGCATTATTAGTGTTAGTTCACACTTCCAAGTCCGTTTTCTATCTGTGGTCTCTCCTGATCAGCAACCTTTAGTCCTATGAAGTGCTATAGCTCTATCTATCTGTGTCACTCATCGGCACTTTACACGTTGCTAATATTATCAATTCTCTCCATGTCTATATTATGTTACCTCAAATAATAATGTACCATATTCCCTCATAGAAAAGTCCCTGTCTCGTTTCTTATAACCTCCCCCAACTCAAGAAACTTGCTTTTTATTTGATAACCACTGGGTATAATTGGTGATTAATATAGTTACATGAAATTCACCTGCAAAATATATATATATATATATATATATGTCTAGTCAGACTCTAAGATTACATTTAAATATCTAAACTGAATTTATTAGATATCATGATTCATGTGTTGAAAAATGATCTCTAAAAATAAGTTCACAGAATTCAGTATTTTTATCTTCTACTTCCATTTCCATGGGCTGTGGAACTGTCTAAAACCATGTTTCAGATATTTTGTATGATAATGAATATGGCTTGAGGAAATTGCAAGTTTTCCCATGACCTTGGCCAAGATGCCAACATCTTTTTATATGTAGCCAATATACACATTAGTGAGGTCAGCATTTTATACAGGTGGGCAAGCATGACTAACAATCACCTTGCTGTGTTGTCAGAAGCATGGTTATCCTGGAGCTGTGATTAGTATCTTGCTTCTTAAACAGCGTGTTGGAGAATAAGTCTGTTGCTTCCATAACTTGAAGAGAACGCTTTCTTAAAAACCCATTTACCTTTGATCTTAAGTGGTGTATTAATCTCTGTAGGGTATATGCACTTCAGGAACAAAATTCCTGCGATTTTCACAACGACTGCTGTTGGTGAACAAAGAAGTCAGAGGAGCATAAAGCAGAAAAAAGGTCTGGCTGAAGGCATTTCCCTTTTCATTCAGTTATGTATCTAGAATGCTCTACTGAAACATTAGTCATTTTTTCTTCAGGTTGAAGCCAGATTGAACTATATGGAAAAGATACAAGTTACCTTTACCCTGATCTCTTAAGTGCATGAGTATACCAAGAATACCTTCAACAGAGGTAAAATTAGCCTTTGTTTAGGAGGCACCAAAATTATAAAAGAATGAGACATAAAACTGTGCTGGACTATGAAACCACAAATCTGGTTTGGCTGAAATTCTCCTATCAAGGAATGTATCTGTTGCCAAATTCAAATTTTGGAAGAATTCTCAGAAAGCATGTGTGGGTACAGAACACATGACTCAAAGGTTTATTCTGCCCATATTTATTTCACACCAATTTAGTTGAAACTATTGCTGTATATGAGGGACAGAAAATAGGCTGACAATTCCTGCCCTCAAGAAACTCGTGGTCTAGTGCAGAGGCCAACAAACTATTATTCCTGCCAAATCTGGTCAATGATTAATTGCTTTCCTCGCTTAGGAAATTCCAAGAATGAATTTCCAAGGATTTTAGGAGCTCAATGCCAGAAAACAGATGAAGACCAAATATATATTTTTTATTACAAATCACAGTAGTACAGGAAGTTATCAGGTCTAGACGAGGCACTGAGGATGAGGTCCTCATGATGTGTTTAGTGCCCTTATAGAAAGAGTCTCTCTCCCCCAATGCACACGTCAGGATAACGCCACTTGAGGATATAACTGGGGAGAGATCTCACACCAAGAACCCCACTGTATTAGCTCCCTGATCTTGAACTCCACAACTCCTGTGAGTTCTGTGACATAAACTGTGAGCAAATTCATTGTTGTTTAAGGCAACCAGTCTGAGGTGATTGTTACAGAAGTTTGAATGGAGACACCTGGGGTCCATGGAGCCCGAAGGAGTTTGTGGAAGGAATGCAAGGGATTCGAGAATGTGAGGTGAGAAAACATCTTTACTTTTATTACGCTGTTACTGAAATTCAGCATATCTCTCCTAAGTGTAGGTGACATGACTTCCCTGGTACAGCGGATGGGAGTCCGCCTGCCAATGCAGGAGACACGGGTTTGATCCCTGATTTGAAAAGATGCCATGTGCAATGGGCAACTAAGCTCACACACTGCAACTATTGAGCCCGCCCACTGCAATTACTGAAGCCCAGGTGCCTAGAGCCCGTGCTCTCCAACAATAGAAGCCACCAAAATGAGAAGCCTCTGCACTCAACGAAGATGAAGCCCTGCTCACTGCAACTAGAGAAAGCCTACGTGCAGCAAGGAAGACCCGGCACAACTAAAAAGGAAATAAATAATCTTAAGAAAATATAGGCAACAAGTCACTTTACTGTAGAAAAATGGCTATTTTTATATCATCCTATATTTGTTGAGGATATCCTAAATATAATTTACATTCATCATTATTTTGAGATTATGGTAGTCAACTGGACCTCTGCTGCTAAGTCGCTTGAGTCGTGTCTGACTCCGTGCGACCCCAGAGACGGCAGCCCACGAGGCTCCCCCGTCCCTGGGATTCTCCAGGCAAGAACACTGGAGTGGGTTGCCATTTCCTTCTCCAATGCATGAAAGTGAAAAGTGAAAGTGAAGTCGCTCAATTGTGTCCAGCTCTTAGCGACCCCATGCAGCCCACCAGGCTCCTCTGTCCATGGGATTTTCCAGGCAAGAGTACTGGAGTGGGGTGCCATTGCCTTCACCGAACTAGACCTCTAGATCTTATGTTATTTTACCACAATTAATTATTAAATGTTTTATCACTCTATTTCAATGTGAATGGTTCTATGCAATCCTGTGTGTTTTATGCTTTAATAATCACTTTTAGACGAGTCCATATGCTTCATCAGTGACAAATAGTCCATGGCATCCTTAAGATTAAGAGTCCCTGCCCTAAGTATCCTAGACAAAGAATTATCCCAGAAAAGCAGACAGGAAGCATGGTGAGGGAAGAGGTAATACTTAGCTGGTCTGCATGCATGCGTGCTAAGTCACTTCAGTTGTGTCCAATTCTGTACGACTCTATAGGCTCCTCTGATTCTCCAGGCAAGAATTCTGGAGCACATTGCTATGCCCTCCTCCAGAGGAACCTTCCTGACCCAAGGATTAAACCCCTGTCTCTTACATTTCCTGCATTGGCAGGCAGGTTTTTTACCACTAGTACCACCTGGGAAACCCAGGTCTACATCCACAGGGACATACAAATTGTCACAGATGGTGAAGAATCTGCCTGTAATACTGGAGACCCAAGTTTGATCCCTGGGTTGGAAAGATCCCCTAGAGAAGGGAATGGCTAACAACTCCACTATTCTGGCCTAGAGAATTCCATGAAGAGAGGAACCTGGCGGGCTGTAGTCAATGGAGTAACAAAGAGTCAGACAGGACTAAGAGTCTAACACTTTCACTTTCTCAAACGAGACTTCTTCAGTAAACAGCCACTTCCCTAAGTTCCCAGACTATTTCAGTCCTCCCCCCAGGACTCCAGAGAGTTTCCTCAGCTCAGCCAATAAAGGGGTGAACACTGAGCACAGCATATCGATATTCGTATTCTCTTTACATGCTTCTTCTCTGCCTAGGATAGCACAAAGTTCAGTTCAGTTCAGTTGCTCAGTCATGTCCAACTCTGCAACCCCATGAATCGCAGCACGCCAGGCCTCCCTGTCCATCACCAACTACCGGAGTTCACTCAGACTCACGTCCATCGAGTCAGTAACGGCATCCAGCCATCTCATCCTCTGTCGTCCCCTTCTCCTCCTGCCCCCAATCCCTCCCAGCATCAGAGTCTTTTCCAATGAGTCAACTCTTCGCATGAGGTGGTCAAAGTACTGGAGCTTCAGCTTTAGCATCATTCCTTCCAAAGAAATCCCAGGGTTGATCTCCTTCAGAATGGACTGATTGGATCTCCTTGCAGACCAAGGGACTCTAAAGAGTCTTCTCCAAAACCACAGTTCAAGAGCATCAATACTTTGGCGCTCAGCCTTCTTCACAGTCCAACTCTCACATCCATACATGACCACTGGAAAAACCATAGCCTTGACTAGATGGACCTTAGTCAGCAAAGTAATGTCTCTGCTTTTGAATATACTATCTAGGTTGGTCATAACTTTTCTTCCAAGGAGTAAGCGTCTTTTAATTTCATGGCTGCAATCACCATTTGCAGTGATTTGGGAGTCCCCAAAAATAAAGTCTGACACTGTTTCCACTGTCTCCCTAATTCCCATGAAGTGATGGGACTGGATGCCATGATCTTCGTTTTCTGAATGTTGAGATTTAAGCCAACTTTTTCACTCTCCTCTTTCACTTTCATCAAGAGGCTCTTTAGTTCCTCTTCACTTTCTGCCATAAGGGTGGTGTCATCTGCGTATCTGAGGTTATTGAGATTTCTCCCTGCAATCTTGATTCCAGCTTGGGTTTCTTCCAGTCCAGTATTTCTCATGATGTGCTCTGCATAGAAGTTAAACAAGCAGGGTGACAATATACAGCCTTGACGTACTCCTTTTCCTATTTGAAACCAGTCTGTTGTTCCGTGTCCAGTTCTAACTGTTGCTTCCTGACCTGCATACAGATTTCTCAAGAGGCGGGTTAGGTGGTCTGGTATTCCCATCTCTTTCAGAATTTTCCACAGTTTATTGTGATCCACACAGTCAAAGGCTTTGGCATAGTCCATAAAGCAGAAATAGATGTTTTTCTGGAACTCTCTTGCTTTTTCCATGATCCAGCAGATGTTGGAAATTTCATCTCTGGTTCCTCTGCCTTTTCTAAATCCAGCTTGAACATCAGGAAGTTCACCATTCACGTATTGCTGAAGCCTGGCTTGGGGAATTTTGAGCATTACTTTACTAGTGTGTGAGATGAGTGCAATTGTGCGGTAGTTTGAGCATTCTTTGGCATTGCCTTTCTTTGGGATTGGAATGAAAACTGACCTTTTCCAGTCCTGTGGCCACTGCTTCATTTTCCAAATATGCTGGCATATTGAGTGCAGCACTTTCACAGCATCATCTTTCAGGATTTGAAACAGCTCAACTGGAATGCCATCACCTCCACTAGCTTTGTTCGTAGTGATGCTTTCTAAGGTCCACTTGACTTCACATTCCAGGATGTCTGGCTCGAGATGAGTGATCACATTATCATGATTATCTGGGTTGTGAAGATCTTTTTTGTACAGTTCTTCCGTGTATTCTTGCCACCTCTTCTTAATATCTTCTGCTTCTGTTAGGTCCATACCATTTCTGTCCTTTATCGAGCCCATCTTTGCATGAAATGTTCCCTTGGTATCTCTATTTTTCTTGAAGAGATCTCTAGTCTTCCCCATTCTGTTGTTTTCCTCTATTTCTTTGCATTGATAACTCAAAAGAAGTAGCACAAAGTAGTGCTCATCAAGTATTTCTAAATTGAATTTTGTGTGTATGTCAAACATTTTGTCCAAATAAAATCTATTTCTGTACTTCACTGGAAAAATTATTGTAGACCGTGATAATCTCCATCAGAAAAGAACCGGTTTTTCAACTTGAGCTTTTCAAAGTGACATTTCTTGGCAGCAAAACACAAGTTGAGTTTTCTGACAAGGGTTTCAGAGTAATCTGTTCTTCCGCAAGTCTTACCGTTCTCCAGAGAACATTCTCAGATAATAGGTGGGTCTCATCTATGTTTCTGCTGATCTAAACTTTGAATGAGCTAGAATCTTTGAAGGGTTTAATGTGTGCGGAAGAACAAGAAAGATGTCCTTCAGTTCATTTCAGTTCAGTTGCTCAGTCGTGTCTGACTCTTTGTGACCCCATGAATCGCAGCACGCCAGGCCTCCCGGAGTTCTATTTCACCTTCAACATTAAAAGAGCACCAGCTAATACCATAAGGTACTTTACTGTATGCTCCAGAAATCCCAGAAACTTTATTTTTATACCCTACCCTACTCCCATTTTCTTGAAGCTTGAATCACTCAGATACTTAGCGCTACAGAATCAGCTTAGAAGAGACCTTGAGGGCGTCCATGAAGCCCACAACTGTTTCCCAACATTATTAAGACATATGTTTGCCTAAAGCCAATTCCAACTGCTGGAATGTTCTAGGACAAATGCTTCATAATCAGAACAGGCCATTTGCTGTTTACAATGCATCTGGAAAGCGCTGATACCTCCACTGTGCAGACTGCCTCATTGTTAGTATGGGAGTTATATTCTAAACATTCTTGCCTTGAAAAGTTATCTCTTTAATGATACATATTCTATAAAGATGGTGGATTATAAAATTGGACATTGAAGATAAGGATAATCATTACTATAAACTTAATAATAGAAAAATCACTTATCAGTGTTGTCATGATTTTGATATACTTGAAACGATGTGGTACAGTGAGCTGTCCTTTAATGAAAGCAAAAGAAATGAAATAGATTTGTGGTTTTTTTTTTTCCCCTCTAAATTCTGCTCAACATTGCTTCCCTGGTGGCTCAGAGGTTAAAGCATCTGCCTGCAGTGCGGGAGACCCGGGTTTGATCCCTGGGTCAGGAAGATCCCCTGGGGAAGGAAATGGCAACCCACTCCAGTATTCTTGTCTGGAGAATCCCATGGAGAGAGGAGCCTGGTATGCTACAGTCCACGGGGTCGCAGAGTCGGACACAACTGAGCGAGTTCACTTTCACTTTCCTCTATACCTTGAACAATGCAACTGGTAAGGCCAAATGATAAACTTTTTGAAAATACTATGACATTAACTAACGTAATAATTTTAAAAAGTTATTCACTTTCAAATACAGAAAAAATTACAAAAAACAAACAAAAAACCCCACAAAAGTTAAGGCTACTTAAATGACCAAATGGATGATGATTTTAGAATATAAAAATATTAAGGAGCACTATTTTGGTAACATAATTCAGCATTTATTACATGATATAAGAACTTCATGTCTTATATCTACCCTGTATTAATCCTACGAAGTATTCTTGTCCCTTTTCTATCAATATGGAAACTGCGTCTCAGAGAGGCTAAGTTATTGCCCAGGTCACACATATAATAAGAGTCAGTTTCCTTCTGACTCCAAAGCCTACTTTCCTTTCACTATCACATATTTCTGAAACTGGACTAAGAATACCTGCTTTCCTCATCCTATTCTTCTGACCCACTTTATCACCCTGTCTGTTTGTGTGAGTTGCTCAGTCCTCATCGCTAAATATCATAGGAGCAAAGAGAAACATAAACTTGACTTCAATAATGGAGGTGGGGAAGATTTCTTGAAATTAAAGCTGAAATGGGCTGCATACTTTACCCAAGGTTTTAATATAAGGGAGCCTTCCTCAAAAGTAGTTTGCATCTGAGGCAGGCTCCTTGTGACTGACATCTACTGTACTTCCGCTGGCTCTCAACACCATGTCATGCCTAGCACAACCCCTTCCCTCACCTCCAGAGTTACTAGAACTACCTTCTGTCTTTAGGTGGCCTTCTGTGAAAAAGCTCAAGAAGTACTGTGCTTCACTCTACAAGCTCCAATTGTTTATGCACAGTGAGTCCCAGTCGTGTCAAAGAGTCACCTTTGAAATTAAAACCGTGTGAACCATCCTGAGTCCAGCTGACAGCAGCCATCAAGGGCAGCAGAGACAAATATATGTGAGGCCAAGTGTGCCAGAGCAAATTCAATTAATGCAGAACTCTAACCACATCTCCCTTCTTGTTGGCCAAAGCCCACAAACACTAAAAACTAAGTGCTAATTAGTAACAGCGTCTGAGGATACAAAACCTGGCTGTGGAAGCAGGTGATTCCCTAGGTGTCCCCGTCTTTCTCCTGGAAGTTCTTGTTTAGAAAACCAGTGTACTGTTGTAAACGTCTATGAAACCAAAGTGCAATTATTTAGAAACCTGTAGACACTTAGCTCTGTATAAAGCTTATAGTTGGGGCGGGGGCTGGTGGGTGGAGGGAGGGGTATAAGAATGAATAAACAAGCAAACCAATCAACCTCAGGTCATCTGAAACAACCCTGATATGAAGCACAGTGTCAAGCATATTAGCACAAAGAGAAGGAAGAAAGGGGGAATAAGCCTTTAGGAAATAAGAGGATTTCTCTGTAACTCAGATACAAATTAGGGAACAAGAGAGAAAGGAGGAGCCAAAAGACCTCCAGAGAACAATAGTCATGAAGACAAAAGTACTGAGTCCTGTCTAACAAAGAACAATAAAAATCACATTATCACTTCGTGAACTACTACAAAGAAGGACTGTTAAAGCAATAAGCTACTCCAAGACAGTCTTGCAAGACTGATCTTCATAAAATACTATTCTAATCCTGTTCTTCTGCCCACAACATTGTCAATGGCTCCCCACTGCCAATAAACAAACCAAAACCTATTCATTTTTGCATTTTATCTACAAAGTACCATTCAAGCTTCATCGCTCACAATTCTTGATACAGACCTTTTATTTTGCCCAATAATTCTACTGTCAAGTTTCCAAATCTACCCTTCCATTCTCTGCCTTCTAGTCTTTGCTCTAATTATTTTTCTCTAATCATGACAATTCTAGTAGTCTTTCAAGAGTCAATTTAAAGACCACTTTCTCCATGAAGACTTTCCAGTTCACCCCAGCTAGAATTTCTCTGTTTTTCTACAAACTTCTGATTGTGTCTGCTGTGTGGTTTTTTATCACTGTGACTTGCATCATAGTTATTCATGGACCTGAATGATGTATCAGCACGATACATGGTTCACCATGAGTAGTGTGACACCTCACAGAATTCAATAAATGTTTTAGGGTAAATACGTTACTAGATCACCAGGGGAAAACTATCTACAAATAAAAATAAAGAAACTGAGGATGCTCACTCTGGATAAGAGAAAGGGAAAACTCATTAACTGTCCTAAAAGATTCGATGGGTTTATTAGCCTTTAAGTGAATTCAATAAAGCTGTTTATATTCAATAAAGCTGTTTATAGTGGCCTTAAGAGCCAGCCTGAAACCAAAAGTTGGGAGATACTTATAACAAACATCCTTCAGACATTGACTGAGACCTTACTACTTGCCAAGAACTGTACTGGGCACTGGTGGTACAAAGATACAGATACAGACCTTGTTCTCAAGTACCTTCTTGGTGCCCAAAGTTAACTTTCTTTAGTTTCCTCTTTGTTTATACATTCACTTGTTTATTATCCCATCTTGTGATAATAGCCTTAATTATTCTATCTCAAGCAAAATTTGAATCAATCTACTCCATAATGCTTCTGGTGAATTAAGAGGCAGTTCCTTTTGACTTGTCAAGAATAGAACTAAGCCAGTAATTAGAACTGACAGGGCTGATGATCAGACTCAATGTAAAGACAAAGAGAACACAGCAATGGCTAACGTGTCCTAAGCTATTTCTCATCACAGGAAATGCTCCAGTAGACCACCTGATAAAATAGAGGAGGAAGAATTCTCTATCAGGTGGGAAACTGAACTGGATCACCTCAAAGGAGTAATTGAACTGCAAGATTTCATAGTAGATAACAGATCAATGCAGAGAGCAGAGTCAGAACTGCTGGTAGGGTAAGGTGAAGTCGCTCAGTCGTGTCCGACTCTTTGCGACCCCGTGGACTATAACCTACTAGGCTTCTCCGTCCATGGGATTCTCCAGGCAAGAATACTGGAATGGATTGCCATTTCCTTCTTCAGGGGATATTCCCAACCCAGGGATCGAACCCGGGTCTCCCACAACGGAAGCAGACGCTTTAACCTCTGAGCCACCAGGGAAGCCCCTGCGTTGGTCAAAAAGCTTGAAAAAACTTGAATGAATGAATGAATGAATACATAATTATAGTTACTTTGAAGTAACATACTCCTGTAAGGGGCATTGTACACAAGGATGATGGTTTAGTGACAGGTCTTATGCCAGACAGTCAAATATCTAGAAAAACGTGATGTCCTTTGTTGATGTTAATGAAGGAAATGTTGTTTCAGGCAATCCTTTCTGCACAAATTGAAAATCTCAGGAATAGAAAACTAGAGGCATGAAACAGCATTCTACAACATGTGAGTCCATAATCTGGCCCGTGTATCTTCTACACAGGGACTGTGTGGCCTTGGGCAAGTAATTTGAGCTTCCATCAGTCTATTTAGAAAACTGAGATAATAATGGATGCCTCATGAAATTCTTCTCAGGTATCGATGAAATAACTCATGATAGATACTTAGCGTGGTAACTGTTGCCTAGCACGTTCTTCACGCAAGGATGCCCTTTAATGATGTTTCCATCTTTTAAACATGCAGAAAACAAACATCAGCTTGTAGGCTACAGACAGTGAATTCTGAGTTTTTAAAAGAACAAACAACAAATTTAGAGCAGTCATGAAGTTGGCTTACTGCCTCAGAATAATAAACAGAAACATCACTTGGTGAATTGCATACAGGTTTAGGAAAGCTTAAAGGTCAAGCAGGAAATTATGATAAAGACTCAGTGTGTTAATAGGATAAGATGAGATGCTGGCTTTCAACAACATAGAGCTTTTTGAGGGTAAAAAGTGTGTCTTGTTCATCTTTTCAGTCCCCAGAGCAGGGTGTCTCCAGTTACTGGTACTTAGAAAAGGACCAACACATGTTTGCTGACTGAGTAACTCATACATATTCCTGTCGGGAACTTTTAGGCATAAGTATCTCCCTACTCTTCATTTCTCTGGATGGCCCTTAATTCTATTATAAATGGGCCTCATATAATTTAGCTGAATCCAAATCTTGGAAAAATTCTAGAATTAAAAACAATCCAACAGATGGCATACAATCCTTTAGAAAAGTAACCAGAGGTAGGGTAGCCATTCCACCTCAATGAGATTTATTTTCAATAGGCTCTGCAATACATACAGTCCCCAGAACATGAGTGAGGCCCCAAACATGACACATTTTGGACTTCAATCATAAACTTCAATTTCTGGCAAGTTCCTGAGATGGTTTTGCTGGCAGCTTCGGTTATGGTGACACCATTTCCTGCAGGTTTGCACATTTTGAACAGTGTGCCCAATTCAAAAATATCCGTTTGGTAAATGTCACTGCACATCTGTGCATAACAACAGATTTTGTCTCAAATCTCATTAAGGAAATGGATATTACATCTGTAAGTCCTCTTGTCAGTTGACTGGGCTGCATCCCTAAACACTGCACCAACATGTTGAAAACGTATGTTTCCAAATTTGCTGAAATTCAAACAAACATCTTTACAAAGTCATACTAATAACTTTTCTTCGCAAGTTGAATTACACAACTTCAACTCAGAAACGTTACTAAAATTTTGTCTCCCAAAGGAAGGGTTTCCTTTTTCCTAGCCAGTTCTTACAGCATACTGTTTCTTTTTCTGCAAATGTGTCTATATGCCAGAAGGTATATATTTGATGTACCCTTAATTAATCTTATTTCTCGAGGGGCAAAAAAGCAGCATTGAGGTTAGATGTCTATTAACCCCCTGCTGTATCTCCCTGAGAAACTCGGAGATGTGCTTTAGAAGTCGCCATCTCTATTGCGCACCTCTACATCACCTTAGTTTACTGCCACCTTAAGGCTAGACTCAACAGCCATGAATTATGATCCCTTTCAAGCTCTCACATAAATATGAAAACCAATGCTTCTGTCTTGGCCCCATTAAGGAAGTATATGACCCAGGTGGTTAAAAGAACCAGCTGTAATACTACTTCACATTTATTTTCTAGGCACTAGTAGGCTTTGAAATAGAAGTGTTGCTTTCTGGACTATCTCTTCTTTAGTAAATTATATGTAATTCTCTATGTTTGGCAGAAGTCTGGGGAAAAAAGAATCATCAGGAAAGGGAGCTCTCTAGCCATCTCCTCTGCTGGCAGATGAAGAAGACAACATCAAGAAATGTCAAGTGAGCTCAGCTGTTTTACATTTTCCGAAGTGTCTACTTTTGGCAAACTACGAGAATGCCATTTTCCTTCTTGTGATTTCACTTGTGTGGAAGACACACAGTGTTGCAATGAAAACTGACCATTCAACAATTAGAAAAATGAGTTTTAATTGACCTGAAAGACAGAGGCTGGCTGTGCTAGGATACAAAATAGAAACAAAGTTTTGTTCTGTTTTTACAGATGAAAGAAACAGTATCTTCTATTTAGAACAGGTCACTGGTTTCTGCCAGAGGGGAAAAAAAATCTAGAAAACAGGATTCTCCGCTTAAACATATCAAATATATCCACTTTTCTTACATCAAGCATCATATTCACACAACAGCACCAATTGTGAAGACACAAAGGTGATATTCAGAAAGAAAACTAGACCTAATGATTTGCCTTTGGTCAGCACAGCTGTGTCGACTCTTTCAGCAAACAGTGGTGGACCCAGCAGAGGGTGTCATTTGCTTACACCACTGAAGGATATATATTTGCTGAGGAGGTGGAGACTGGTGCACCTACATGTAGCAGAGTTGCTTCTTAACTCAGCCTGAGCATGGCTGAGGCTTCTAAGGATGTGTTATTGAGGCTGATCCAGCGGAGTCTCTTCCTTGGAGAATCACCATGCTGAGGAATTCAATCCCAGGGTCCCATCCCTTCCCATTCTTCACTCTCTGACCCCCCTTTCTGAGTAAATGATCAATCAAATTACATTTTTGCTTAAGCCACACCGAGTCTGATCTCTAGAGCCCCAGAAGGAGCCCTACATGCCTTGAAAGTGAAAGTGAAGTCGCTCAGTCGTGTCCGACTCTTTGTGATCCCGTGGACTGTAGCCCACCAGGCTCCTCTGTCCATGGGATTGCTAATTCTGGCATAGTCACTGCATAGAATAGAAAAGAGATTATGCTTCAAAATCTTTAAGCCACTTCAATAGAAGTGTATAGTTTTTAGGGTTTTCACATAAATAATTCTAATTTTTGAAATGATACTTAAATAAAACTATTTATAATGATTCCATTGTGTCAGTAGGAAAAACCACACACACAAAAAGGTAGAGTGATTAAGTGACTTTATAAATAATTATTCAGCTATACAATGACAGCTACAGAGTTCATTTCCCCAAATTCCTTCAAAAGCATTATCAATTCGTACGTTGCAGTTTTAACCAAAATGACCAAAACCATTCACATCAATATAGTACTCTTGTACTATACAATCAAATTACATTTTCCAAATTATAAATTTGGACTGCATGACCTCTATACAAAGTAGATTTTTTCAAAAATAAGTTGTCCAATAATAACTGACACATTTCTGGAAATCTTAAGCATTCTAGTTGATCTAATTCTTGGAAGCTATTTATGAGACATAAGGCGTCTCAAGACACAGCTGAATCATTACAAAGCACTGAAACAAACGGGAAAAAGGGGAAGTGCTAAAGTCATAAATACTAAAGTCATATGAGCTTGAATACGGTAAGTTAGTTGTTCCACAGAAAAATATTTAGGAAATTCTAACTGGTAGCAAACAATATTCACACATCATCTATCTTCTGGAAGCTTACAATGGTTCAGTGGAAAAGGGAACAATGAACAAAGCAGTATCGATACGGTGCGCTGAGTGCTAGGGTCACCTGGCAGGTTCACAAGGTCTGGAGAAAGCATCTATAAGGAGCATCTAATCCAGCCCTAGGGGTAGGGAGAGATTTCCCGGGGTGGGGGGCGGGGGGGGGGGGGGGGGGTGGGAAGTGTTTCTGGTGAGACCAGGAAGAGGACAAAAAAGGAAGACTTCGCCAAATTCCTGATGTTAATAAAGCCAGCAAAACCTCACTTTACAACTATATATATATATAAAAAAATCCTATTTCTTTTTTCCCTTTCATTCCACTCCATCTTCTACACAGACACTCTTTATTCAGCTCAAAGACATAAACTCCTAAAACACAGGCAAGGCATCTCTACCCGCTCACTACTCAGTTCAGAGATAAGAAATCCACCTGCTTAAACTGCTGTGCTGCCATATTTTATAGACTCCAGCCATGACTTCAGCAGATCCTAGCCAAAATGAATGAAACATTAACAAATTCTCCACCTTCTGACTTGATTAGTACCATTCACTTCATTCTTAAACTTAAGATTTCTAAAAATTACCCCATGCATCCTGACAATATTGTCAGTTATGGATTTCTGGGGATTTCAAATCTATAATCTTCAGTATAACTAATACCACCTACTTTAAGGATGTAATGAACCACAAGAAACGGAGGCAATACAGCTCAAACTCCTTAACCCAGATGCTACAATTCAACCACAGATACATCATTACTGTTAGGATAAATCAAAGTTAACATCTTACGCTAACTACTGGTCTGTTCATCTATACTGGCTGATTGAAATCTCCCCCAGCCACTGACAAAAGTAGCTAATACATACTTTCTCAACCACATGATGTCTTTATCAATTTGGCTTTATGCGTTTAAATACGGCATAATTATGTTATGTCTGTTCAAACACAAACCTGCGTCAGACATGGTACAGGGCTGACAGCAGTCTTGCTGGGGCACAGATGGATCTAAAATGCAGAATGAGGGACTGGGAGATAATCAGCGTAACCAGCCTCAGTCTTCATTGCTCCTTGTATCTTGTTTCTGCTTAGCACTGCAAAATGAATCTACTGACAAACTTGGAATCTTCATTGTAAGTCAGTAATAAAATAGACAGAAAGTGATTTGATACAAGTTGCATTTAAGTAGAAAGCCAGGAAGATACTTTAGTATATAAATTTGACCCTTTCAATTTTCTTTGTTGGCTCTTTCAGCTTCCCTTGGCCAGTTTTTTTATGCATTTTTTCCCTTTTGTTATTTTCCAATCAGGAAAACAATGGTAAAGAGGAACAAAACCTGTCAGGGTAGAAGTGGAAAGATGAGTATGGAAAGGACTAACAGGGAACGAAAGATCAGAATTTATACTAAAAAATACCACTGTTTTTCCTCCTCTCATTGCAGGTAATCATTCACCTGTTGTCATCCATTTGTAAGGGCATTAATGAAAAATACCAAGAAGAAATAAAGGAGGTATTTCGCATGAGGATTTGACATGATTCCAAATGTTCTTTATATATAAATAATCGAATCACAATTTTATGGCTAAAGAAGGAAGAAGGAAATAACAACCCCAGTGAGCAACTTGGATTCTAAAAGATGAGAAGAGCATTTATTTTAATTAGTCATGGTCTTTACACTAACTGCTCTCCTGTCACAAGTAAGCCTTTTTCCATCAATACAATGCTTCTCTTTTCAATAATACAAACTGAGATGAGAGGCAAGAAAACAAAACAATGTAATTTTTTATCCCACAAGCTGTGACCATTTTTAAAGCTAAATTAAAGGCAGCCTAACTGACACTAATGAAACTATACAGTCAGATCGAGACTTAGGATATTGTTCCTTATTTCATCAGGGAAGGAAGTTCAATACTGAAATTGTATGGCCAGGTACATGCCTGAATTAAGCATGTAGAATAAGGTAGCTTACTTCAAGTAGGTAAATTAGACAACCGTCCCCCCATAATCTATTACAAGCTCTGGTGTTCAGACAGGGTACATTGAGGCTGCTCCAATAATCTGCAAAATGACTATCACTTCAGGATTTAAGATTTAAAAACACATCCCCATTACTCTAGAAATGTCTCATGATTGAAACCATTTTTTCTTCCTGACAGGTGTAAGGTGTTTTGCTTTTTTTAACTTTGGAAAAGAAGATCAACCTATGTTTGCAATTTTAAAACACCAGAGCCCACAGCAGCTGATGCTGAATAGTTAATGGTAAAGCCACACACACAGCTGCAACTAAGTACTAGGGAGGAAACAGCATTCCAGGGTCATTTCCAAGAAGGCTATTCATCTCTACACCAGACACAATGAACGGCGTTACCAGGCAGGGAGAGAAGGCTGAGTCCAAGGACAGCATCCTGCATGAACAGCATGCGTGCCATCTTAAATCCCTCAACCAGGAGACCCTGCAGGCAGCCAAGGGAATGACTGCTGTGGAGACCCAAGTCAGAAGGCTGTCAAAGGGCAGCCTCAGCCAGAGCGGAGGAGAAACACATCAGACAACCGAGCAAAAGCAGGCCTTTCACAAGCAGTGTTAATAGTAGCAGTCACTTATAATGAAGTGTCAAAAGGGATGGAGAAAGAGGTAAACAAGAGGACAAAGGGGCAGATGCCAGAGCCAACACTTTCCAAAGAATTAGCCACACTGGGAAAGTGGCTAATTCAGCCGCCTTATTCGTATGCAAGAAGTATATTCCCATTTTCAGGACAGTGGCTTGTTTTCCATGACACTAAAGTCCACATCGTAGATTTTTCTACACACTCATCGTTTTCCAAACAAAGGAACTTTACCTTTAAAGGAAGGGTCTACAGCAAAGTAGGCTTTCCTGGTGACTCAGTGGTCGAGGATCCGCTTGCCAGTGCAGGAGACACAGGTTTGCTCCCTGGGTCAGGCAGATCCCTGGAGTAGGAAATGGCAACCCACTCCAGTATTCTTGCCTGGGAAATCCCATGGACAAAGGAGCCTGACAGGCTACAATCCAGGGATTCGCTAAAGGGTCAGACATGATTTACTGACTAAACAACTGCAGCAAAGTATAACCCACAAAGTCACTGCAATCATGCACTATCTTGGAAGAACTAAGGAGCTGTTCTCAAACTTGAGAAACACTAAAGCACCTGGAGAGTTTTCAAAATAGGTTTCTGGGCTCCAACCTCAACAGATACTGGTTAGACCCCAAGGATTTACACAATAATTACCATGTGGTGCTGATGGATGCTGCTGGTCGGGGCACCACCGCTTAAGAACTACTGGTCTAAGAATAAGTGATGAGCACATATAATTTTATGCCTAGACTTACAACTAAACAAACAGAATGTGGTGGTTTAGTCGCTTACATCGTGTCCGACTCTTGTGGCCCCATGGACTGAACAGAATAGCTTACTTGCCGGGAGCCAGCGTGAGAATTCCACCCGTGACAAGGTCATGTGGCAGAGCTCTGATGGCAAGGCTAATCAGACCTCAGGTTTTCCCTCTGGAATTTCCTGAGCATCCACCCCCAAAAATAAGAATCTGCCTGCTTTTCCACTCTTCTAATATTCTCTGGAAAAAGTCAACTCAGGGCTTTAGTCTTCTGCATTTGAAAGGGATGTTTCAGTTAAACCCCCTCTGATAACTCTCTAGCTTGCCTAACAGGTTCCCCCAGACCTCTTACAGCTTGTGAATTGCTTACAGCCCCCCAACTGCTAGAGACACAAAGCTTAAAAGCATCTTAAAGATACAGAGCCTTTTCTAAAGAGTTAAAAATTATATTGGTAGAGGGTTTTCACTGTTGACTCAATGACTGCTGCCAGGGCTCCATATTCTTTATCTTTTAGGCACCTGGAAGGATGTTACTCAATGTAAACGGGATATGGAAAAAGATATACAGTAGTTTTGATGTTAACAACACTAGACTTTTGAGTTAATTACTTTTCTCTTTGTTATATATCACTGCACTCCTCTTGTGTCCTTGCTATGTAAGAATGTAACTTTATTTAGTGCTTTCTGAGAATGGCACCAGACTTTGGGAAGATCAACACAAATAAGTCTTCTGGTTGACAAACCCTTATCAGAAAAAAGGCTGTAAAATGTTAATTGGCCCTTTTGGCTGGAAGATGATGTAAATTACCTAAGACTTGTGTATACAATTAGGTATGCAGAGAGAAAAGCCTGGTTTTGATAAGAGTCTGGACTGCTAACGCTGCATAACTTTGTGTTACCCATTGATCTTCATGTTTTATCAAAAGTATATAAAGGCCTTATGAACAACAGAGGACAGAGCCAGTCGCTGGACTGGTTTCCCCCGTGTGTGTGTGTGTCTCTCTCTCTCTTTTTCTCCCTCTCCCTCCTTTTCCTCTTTACTTTAATTTCAGGCTGAACTCCCATCTGGGGTGTGGAGGCTCCCCAAGTCTACTTACTTGCCCTGGCTGTTATGACCCACGTGAAAGGAGTCTAAGGCGAGGCACCCTTAGATATTCAAGCCAGCGCCAGTGGCCCACCGTAGATGGTGCAAGTTCCTTGTCTGGAATTGTATTGGTCTTCCACGTAATCCAAGTTATTCAGCCTTCTTTCTCCACTTAGTTTTCCTACTACACTATTTCTTCCTAATCTAATCTTATATTAATAAATAAATAAGTTTTCCTTGCCAACGCCGTCCCCGCTTCAAATTCCCTGGATCCACCAGGGCTGGACCCCGGCACTTACTTAAATACTTTAAATCATTTTAGACATATTTTTCTTCTCAATTATTTTCTATTAGTAAATGTCTTAGATCAGTACATTGCAAACTTAAATGTATATAATAAGCTCCCAGTGGCCTTGCTAAAGTACTGATTTTTTATTGTATAGGTCTGGGGCGGGGCCTTAGATTTAACCTTTCTAACAAGCGCCCAGGTGATAGTACTGCTGTTGGTCTAGGACCTCATAGGCAAAATCTATGATACAATGAGAAGCAATGGAGCCTGGGGGTCAACAGTAAGGACTCAGGAGTCAAGCTGCTCAGATACAAGTCCAAGCTCCGTGATTTACTAACTTGCAGGACAGGGCAGGCTACCTAACCTCTCTATGGCTAGCTTCATCCATGAAATTAGATAAGAAAGAGTACCTACCTCACACAGTGCTGTGAGAATTAAAAAGTCTCTATGTGTATGGTGCTTGGCATGGTAAGTATTCCACAGTCATTACCACAGTATATAGAAAAAGGAAGTGGATTTGCTTTTATGAAACCTAGGTCTATATTTGCTTTTCATATTATCTTTATAGCTGCCTAAAGTTAAGCAGTTCTTGTTGAAGATGGGAGGCAAGAGTTTCATAAGATTAAATATTTGATTTGACAGAATTCATCTAAATATTGATTGCTATTGAAATTGTTTACATTTCTTAATGCTATAATATAAAACAATCCTATCCCTGAAGACTTCAATAAGCTTTTACCATTTTTGTTTGTTTTTCATCCAAGGCAGGACTGAACTCAGTCGTGTGTGTGTGTGTGTGTGTGTGTGTGTGTGTGTGTACAGGTACATGGAGGGGGTTCTGATAAAAAACATTTTAATAGAAGTACTTTGCCTAATGCTGTAGACATTAAGTAGTAGTGAAGCATTCACAAACAACTACTTTCTTGTTTTGTTTATAAAATAGAATTGCAGGGACTTCTGACTCCTTCTGCTACTCAAGTTTTCTTAGAAGCAACAGTTCTTACACACTTACAGAAACATACTTTTTCCTACTTTGCTTGCTCCACCAATAGCAAGTAGTGTATTCAAGCTGCAATTATTTAAGGGTTTCTACACGCTTTTGTTGTCTAACGGGGAATATAAAGTTCTGGTGAACTAGAAGGTGCTGGCTGAATATGTATGAAGTGAGAAAAGCAATAGTTTTCTATTAACAATATAAAGAGGCTTCCTGAGACCCAAACCACTGCTGTTAAAGACGGAACATTTAGAAATGCCTGTCTGCTTCCAAATGTCAGCACAGTAAGGCTGTTTTTGCGAGGCTGTCAACGTTTTATTGGAAGGGTAATCTGGGATAATTGCAGAGCCCTGAAACTGCACCTGCTATAAGTTCACTCCTAGCTTTGGGGAAACAGCCTCTTTGAAAATGACAGCATAACAGAATAGCTTTGTAACCAAAGGCTTTTTCACAGCTACACCATTCATATTTGAGATCATGTAGACTCACTGAGCATGACATTTGATGACTGAAATGGCTGTTGCTTTGGGTTTTTAAAATTCTTTATAATGCAGAGAGGGCATTTGGCCCCAAAAAGAGAGAGGAAATTATATCAAAAAGGGGAGAATTTCCAATTTTAGCGACAACTGTTCTCTTGATAGAACACAGTAATTATTATGAATATCTTTAATACCATCCAACAAGACGTCCTTTATTTCCACTGTCTTTAGAATAAATAAAATAACCTTTCTACAATTTCAGAATCTTAAAATAAATCCTGAAATTATAGGGAGATAAGAATTCCTTTCAAAGCAATATTTGTGATTACTCTATATTAAAGTTTGATAAGACAGTACTGTGCACACGTGCTCAGTTGCCCAGTCGTGTTGACTCTGCAGCTACATAGACTGCAGCCCGCCAGACTCTTCCGTCCATGAAAGTTTCCAGGCAAGAGTGCTGCAGTGGGTTGCCTGCTTTCACATAAATAAGGGGGAGCAGGGTGTAAGTAGGCCATCTATTTGGTCTACAAATGAAATGCAAGACCTGTAAATAACTAAGCAATGCATGCTTAACGACCTCACCAGGTTTATTAGTAGAAAATTCACTGTCCATCAACTAATATACAATCTTTAGCCAAGCACAGTGACAATCATCAGAGTGAATTAGGCTAAATAAAAATCAGTCTACCAAACCAAGTCAGTAATGGATGAATGTGGAAAACTTGTGACATACTTCAAGACAGACTCAATCAAAGGTATATGCATGAGCTTATTTGCATGGCAGAAAGGGGACCCATGATAGGAAGTTTTGGGGGAGTTTTGTGTATTGTCACCTAAGAGAAAAGTTGGTAAAGATAAAAATGCCTGTTCTCCAACTAGGACTGCCATGTTGCCCCAACTAAAATACCAAATCACACGAGAAAATCTTATAATCAAGCATATAACAAGATCAAGATTACAGAAAACATGTCTAGTAAATGAGCAGGGGACCTCGGAAACATGTTATTAGTGGGTGGTTCTTCTGTGGAAATAAATGACAATTATTGGACTGCCAGTTCAAACATGGATGCCTGACAATCCTTGACTTTGCTTAAAGCTCTGCCCCCTCTGTTCTCCACCTTCATTCTAAGGAACTCCAAGCATCTCTTTTCCAATGCTTTTATGAACAATATCTTCATAATGATTAAAAAAAAAAAACTCTGTAAAAATTATCAGCTCATTCCTAATAGAATAGCTGTTGACACTATTAAACAGAATATATTCTTTATTTTGATACCTCCCAGAACTGGTAAATAATCTGCCTCTAATATGAAAGACCTGGCTTCAATCTCTGGGTTGGGAAGATCCCCTGAGGAAGGGATCGGCTACCCACTCCAGTATTCTGGCCTGCAGAATTTCATGGACTGTATAGTCCATGGGGTTGCAAAGAGTCAGACATGACTGAGTGACTTTCAGAACAAGGAACACTTTCCCATAGATAAATATCACTGCTATAAGGTCATTTCTGGCATTTTTCAATTACTGTGCTTTTCCTAACTCCAGCCACAGAAGATTCAGAAAAATGGAAATTGAGTCTTTTTAAAATTTATTTATTTTAATTGGAGGATAATTATGTTATATTATTGTGATGGTGTTCACCATACATCAACATGAATCAGCCACGGATATACAGGTATCCTCCCCCCACCCCGCCTCCCACCTCCCTCTCCACCCCGTCCGTCTTTAGTCTTATATTAAAGCACCAGACATTTTTGATGGAATTAAACACTAAGCACAATTCACATTTTTTCCTTTTTTTTTCTGTCCTTTAAAAATTAATTTTCCTTTTACCAAATAGAAAGCTAAATAGTCTGAGCAAAACAAAGTAAGGCACTAGTACGTCTGGATTCTGCAGCCTCAGAAACATTCAGGTACAACACCCAAAATAGCAGCACAGCCTCTGCTGGCCACCAGAAGCAACAGAAGCAGTGATGAGCACTCAAATGGCTTAACAGGCTGCCAGTCTTGAGGAGGAGGTCAGAGCATCACAAAGTGGCCGCTCTAGCATACACAGAAACACACCAGGCACTCCTAACAAGATCTAATGTGGGCTTTCAAGCCTGGTGCTAATTTTTATATCCTCACAGGTTGGCATGCCCTGAAGCATTCCAAGTCATAGCTGTTGAACCTTTACCATGAACAGTCTACCAAGACAGGGGATACCAAGTAAAATATAGATCTAGCTGTGAAGATGCATAGTGTACTACAGAAAAACTCATGAATAATCAGACAATTAGAACAGTCACTGGAAGCAACCAAGATGTCTTTCAATAGATGAATGCATTAATAAACTATTGTATCTACAGCCAATGGAATATTATTTAGAGCTCTAAAAAAATGAGTTATCAAACCAGGGTGGCTCAGATGGTAAAGCGTCTGCCAATAATGCAGGACCCCTGAGTTCAATCCTTGGGTCTGGAAGATCTCCTGGAGAAGGAAATGGCAATCTATTCTGGTATTCTGGCTTGGAATGGAAATCCCATGAACAGAGGAGCCTGGTAGGATACAGTCCATGGGGTCACAAAGAGTCGGACACGACTGAGCGACTTCACTTCTAGCACATATTACTAAGTGCGTGCATTATTGATCAGTCCTGTCTGAGTCTTTGTGACCCCATGGACTATAGCTCACCAGGCTCCTTTACCCATGGAATTCTCTTGACAAGAATACTGGAGTGGGTTGCCATTTCCTACTTCAGGATATCTTTCTGACTCAACACTGAATCTACATCTGTTGCAACTCCTGCACTGGCAGGAGTATTCTTCACCACTGAACCACCTGAATAGCCCACTACTAAGTAAAAGAAGCCAGTCAGAAAAGGCTACCTACTGTAAACTACGGAAACAGGGAAAGGATCAGAAACTGCCAGAGGCCACGGGGAGGGAGAGGTGACTAGGCGGAGCACAGAGGATTTTCAAGGCGGGGACATTACTCTGCATGAAAGTGCGATGGTGGATACAAGTCACTATACCTTTGTCACAACCCAGAGAATACACGTCATGAAGAGTGAGCCCTAAAGGTACACTGTGGACTCTGGGTGATGATGATATGTCAATGTGGGTTCATCAACGTAACAGATGCACCACTCTGGTACATGACTTTAATAGTGGAAAACTGTGCAGTTATAGGGGCAGGGAATAAATGGGAACTCTGTACTTTCTGCTTAATTTGTATGTTAATGTAAAACTGCTTAAAAACAATCAATTAAAAAAAAAAGATCAATCTAATGATAGAACATGATGCTATGTGAACACACCAGATGGACATCCTATTTTGTGGATATGAAGGATGCTTTCTGGGAAGGAAGGTGAAGAGTGTTAGTTGTACTTTCTAGCTACATATGTTACTTTCTATAACCAATTTAAATGTCAAGTGCTTCCTCATTAAAATGGCTATAATAATGCACACCTTTCCCATTACTGTGGGGATTACTGTGAGGATTATATGTGTAAATCATCTAATAAACCCAAAAAAAGGGTCTAATCACTATCTTGTGCAGTGCAGATTAGACTATTATTTTATCACTCTAAAACAAAGGTGTACAACTTATAAATCAATTATCTTAAAATTATAGTAAGATATTCTAGCAATTGGGAGAATTGAATGAGTTAATGAAAAAATTCATTGCATTATGATTCTAAGTTTGTTTTTAAAACAGTTAAAGTCATTTTGCTAGCCTGTCAACTGGAGAGCTTCCCTAGAACGGCAGATGGCCTCTGTAGAACAGGCTTTTCAAAACACTAAGACCATGTCTACTCTCATCTCAACCTATGGACCATTCAAAAGTTGTTCATTCAATAACCATTAATTTGCTTTCCTATTTAAGAAAAAAAGTGTATTAATTTATTCTGGCATTTTGAAGTAGTAAAAATAGCCTTCAGGCATCCATTACTGTCTCAATATCTTTCTGATTTTAGAAACTACCCCCTGCATGTGTAGCTATCTCTTAAATTATATGCAACCAACATCTTAGCCAAGAAGGCATACAATCTGAATTGTCTCTAATTCTAGACAGCCACTAAGCATCATTACAAGATAAATATACTGTGGTTTTTCCTTACAAATATAACAGAGCTCCCCTGGTGGCTCAGATGGTAAAGAATCTGCCTGCAATGGGGACCTGGATTTGAGCCCTGGGTCGAAAGACCCTCTGAAGAAGGGAATGGCTACCCGCTCTAGTATTCTTGCCTGGAGAATCCCATAGACAGAGAAGTCTGGCAGGCTACAGTTCATGGAATTGCAAAGAATCAGACATTACTAAGTGACTAACACACAACATTTTACATATTTTCTTTTATTTTTAGGAATATCTTAGAAAATAATATTTATCATGGGTTTGAGTGTTAACTAAAATTCAGTCTCCAGGTAAATAAATACTTTACTTAAAATCACTTTGCTTTTTACTCTCAACCCACTGAAGTAGATTAGTGTGGAAACTAGGAAAAATAGAACGACGTGCAGAAGGTCTCACAGGAGGGTGGAGTCGGGGTCTGAACTAAAGAAAAGAAAATAATTAATAAAGGAGATACTTGTTTCAGCAAATAACAAAGAGTATAGAGGGTAGCAATAAGAAAGGAAAACCAGGAAGGAAAGAAAATGAAAGTACAGTAGTGGCCTCCTCAGCAACAGAAAAGGAGACAGTCCTTTTATCCATAAACTCATCTCAATTTTTCATCAGTCTTGCAGTTCAAACTTCCCATACAATAAGGCCTTTCAGGGTGGGAGAAGTTACCATTTGGTAAGCACTCAATTAAATATCAACTCAAAGAACTTAAATGAAAGTGACTCAGCATCTTCTTTTGGCTTCAGCTACTCCCAAGAAAGAAATCAAGCAATCTTTGAAGACATGTAAACTCTTCCCTGGTGGTTCAGATGGTAAAGAATCCTCCTGCAATGCAGGAGACCCGGTTTTGATCCCTAGGTTGGGAAGGTCCCCTGGAGGAGGGCATGGCAACCCACTCCAGTATCTTTGCCTGGAGAATTCCCATGGACAGAGGAGCCTGGTGGCTTATAGTCCGTGGTGTCACAAGAGTTGCACACGACTTGAGCAACTAAGCACAAACTCTTTTAGACCATTATGGTATTTATGCACTAAAACACCAAGTTACTACAGGATAGCTTGGTCACTACAAGGACAGATTTTTCAACACAGTTATAATTTGAAATTGTATTGCCATAGACCCTAGGGGCACAGTAACCTCCTCTAGAGCAGATCTATAACGAGCACCTATCCTTAATTTAAAAAAGCAACTGCACACACTGCTATATTTAAAATGGGTAACCAACAAGGACAGCACAGGGCACGATAGAACACGGAACTCTGCTCAATGTTATGTGGCAACCTGGACGGGAGAAGAATGGACACATGTACATACACGGCCGTGCCTCCTCACTGTTCACCTGGAACTATCACAATACTGTTAATCGCTTATATCCCAACACAAAACAACACGTTTTAAAAAAGTAACAAAGCCCCAAACAAGTCTTTAAATTTTTTTAAAAAGTCTTCTGAAAGAAGATTTTAAATTTATATAATGTATCATACTATAATATTGATCTTTGGGGATAAAAGTTATAGAGAATAAAATAAATATTTTAAGGCATTAACAAGGTAGGAAATTAAATAAGTTTAGTACCTACTCCCTAATAATATCATTCTTAAAATCAACCAACCAAACATCAATGTTTTAAAAGGCTTTATTTCCGATTTGTATATTCCCATCTGCACATTCATTTTATGAGCTTCTTAGGTGCACCATGAAATATGCATGTCATCACTCTCTTGTGTAGTATTTTAAACTAACCTTTTTCTTCATGAAAACATCTCTTTAGAAAAATTGCTGAGATAGTTTTACAGCACTAAGGTAGTTTTAGTGCCAACTTCAATTTATTTTAAATAAATCACTGCTTAAAATATAAATGAAAAATGCTTGAATATTAAAATTCAAGTATTAGGCAATTACCACTGATATTCTTGAAATTCTTTCATATGATAAACATCTATCTACTTGCAAAGCAGTAAATAAATACGAATGTGTGAAGAGTTAAAAAAAATTCACTACACTTCTGAAACTTTGGATTCAGTGAATTTTAAGTTAAAATTGAATTTTTTTTTAAGATCATATTAAACTACAAACTCCATTGCTCACAGATGCCTATATCACAATGTTGGATGAGAATATAAGGGAAAAATTAGAAATTTTTCCATTTAATTTTTGTGTTTAATCTGTTTTTAATAGACACTCCAAGAAGAACAAATCAAACATAGTCTTTCTCTTGTTAGGCAACAGTATAAAAGATACGGGTTACAGAGCCAGAGAAGCCTCAGTTTACATCAGGATGTGGTCATGTGATACTGGGCAAGTAGATTCTAACTGAGCACCCATTTATCAACTGAAAAAGAGAGACCCCCGCATCCCCAACAAGGTTTCTGGGAAGAGCTACTAATCTAAGTAAAGCACTCTGAACATATAAACAGTTGGACAAATGTTGTTGTTCAGTCACTAAATCATGTCTGACTCTTTGCAACCCCATCGACTGCAGCATGCCAGGCTTCCTTGTCCTCCACTATCTCCAGGAGTTTACTCAAACTCATGTCCATTAAATTGGTGATGCTACCTAACCATCTCATCCTCTGTTGCCCCCTTCTCCTTTTGCCTGCAGTCTTTTCCAGCATCAGGGTTTTTTTCCAATGAGTTGGCTCTTCACATCAGCTGGCCTATTTGGAACTTCAGCTTCAGCATCAATCCTTTCAATGAATATTCAGGGTTGATTTCCTTTAGGATTGACTGATTTGATATCCTTGCTGTAAAAGGGACTCTCAAGAGTCTTTTCCAGCACCACAATTAGAAAGCATCAGTTCTTCAGCACTCAGCCTTCTTTATGGTCCAGCTCTCACATCCATACATGACTACAGGAAAAACCATAGCTTTGACTATACAAATCTTCATTGGCAAAGTGATGTCTTTGTTTTTTAACATGCTGTCTAGGTTTGTCATAGCTTTTATTCTAAGGAGCAAGTGTCTTTTAATTTTATGGCTGCAGTCACCATCTTCAGTGATTTTGGAGCCCAAGAAAATAAAGTCTGCCTCTAACAACAGATGGAGACCGATTAAAAGTGTTCAGTTCCATAGTGATGATAGCTCTTTCAAGTGACTGTTAGTACCATGTTCTTTTTAACAATACATACATTTTTCTTCATGATTTTTAAGTCACAAAGTCACAACCATTTTCCTGCTGTGCAGCATGACCTTTCTTGTTCCTGTTGTGATTTCTTGAAGAAAATGGAGAAAGGTTTCTTAAAACAAACCAACAAACAGAAAACCTAGATGGCTTAGCTGTATAGAACTTTAACTAGTCATTCAGATTTCCTGAGGGCCACATAAAATCTCCCAAATGTGCAGATTTTGTTGGTGGTGGTGGTTCATGAAACATCCATTTGTAAAGCATCCAGTTTGAATGGTAATATTTTAAGTAACATTTATTTATTTATTTTTAATGAAAGGACTGTAAAAAAATGTGTTTATTTGGGGAAGACTAGTTCCAAAAATAGATCCGTACCTATGTCCTCTGCCTGCCTTTTTTCCTGTAGAAAAACTTTAGTCAAAGAATAAACTTAATCAGAAAAATCAGGAAATGCAGAATGAGAAACAATCAAGCAAGACAAAATAGTAACACTTTGGCCATTAAACAAAATCAAGGACCTTTCTGAGCCATGTCCTTTGAACTGTTTCGCAGATACTGAAACCCCTACCTGGTGAAAGAAGCTTACTATATTCAGCCCACAAGCACAGAGATCCCAGACCAGTAGAAACTAGAAGGTTGCTGACTCACAATTTTCTCACCACCAACCAATCAGAAGAACGTCCTTGAGCTAATCATTCCCTGCTCCTTGAACACTTTAAGACTCCTCACTACACTCTCCAGGGCAGGACATAGTTTTGAGGCCATTAGTCCCTTTTCTCTGGCAAAGCAATGAAAACTACTCTATTTCACCCATTTGGCACCAGTGAGCAGAGGCCAAGTTTTAGCAACAGACTAACACAATAGGATTTATATTTTCTCACCTATTTCTCTAAGGAATGCTATCAAAGTCATCATACATGAAGTCAGTTCTCATATATCATTCACTAGAGGAAAGTCATCCAGTGATCTAAAGTGGGAAAATTGATACTGAAAACGATATCCATTTCCAAATATCCAAATAGACTTAATATAACATAAGGCTGCCTTTATTTATTTATTTATTTATTTATTTTGTAATTAGAAGGTTTGGGTCAAAGCAGTAGGACGTGATTCAGAGAAGGCAGTGGCACCCCACTCCAGTACTCTTGCCTGGAAAATCCCATGGATGGGATAGCCTGGAAGGCTGCAGTCCGTGGGGTCGCTAAGAGTCAGACATGACTGAGCGACTTCACTTTCACTTTTCACTTTCCTGCATTGGAGAAGGGAATGGCGACCCACTCCAGTGTTCTTGCCTGCAGAATCCCAGGGACGGGGGAGCCTGGTGGGCTGCTGTCTATGGGGTCACACAGAGTCGGACACGACTGAAGCGACTTAGCAGCAGCAGCAGCAGGACATGATAGTTGAAGATTATTTAATATGTTACATCTTCCTTGGAAAGGAACAAATAATACAGAGCACAAGAATCCTCCCAATATGAAACCAGAAGTATTAATGGGAGTAATTACAAATGATTCAAAGAAAAATATATAATTTTATATAAATACTTTGGATTGACTTAAATATTTAGTTTAATTTCTACCATGTATTCTCCCAGTAATTACTTCCTTATTTCATATGCATGAACTATGCTAGACAGCTGAGACTAGAAAAGATAATTGGTTCAGTTCCCTGTTTCCAATGCAGTAATTCTAAAATTTGAGTGTGTATAAGAAGCATTAAGGGAGATTTCAAGGCCCCAACTACAGGGCTCCTATTCAGTGTGTTTAATGTGGGAGTAAGAAATGCAATTTGTACAGCCAGCTATTTTGTGCACTTCTTTCCAGAAGATGGGGAGCAGTGTTCTAATGACTGTCTAGATCACTCAGACATTTTTTTTAAAGAATCCCCAAAGACAAAACTCTCCAAATATTTGAGTACCTCATTATAGTTTTGTTTATCCCTGTGATGGCCAAAACAACTTTTTCTTCCCTATGTCCATTAAAACTGTCTATAATTAAAACAAGATGGTTTAATCGCTAAGTCTTATCCTACTCTTTGCAACCCCACGGACTGTAGCCCATCCATCAGTTTCCTCTGTCCATGGGATTCCCCAGGCAAGAATACTGGAGTGGGTTGCCATTTCCTTCTCCAGGAGCTCTTCCTGGCCCAGGGATTGAACCTACGTCTCCTGTACTGTGGTTGGATACTTTACCACTGAGCCACTAGGGAAGCCCATAAAATAAAATACAACATATTAATAGTCAGTGTGGGCTATGTACCTTTATGATTTATGATACTCCAGTACCTTTTCTTTGTTGAACAGTCTTGCTGTGTGCTGTGCTTAGTCACTTGGTCATGTCCAGCTCTTTGTGATCCCATGAACTGTAGCCCACCGGGGTCCTCTGTCTATGAAGATTCTCCAAGCAAGAATACTAGAGTGGGTTGCCATGCCCTGCTTCAGGAGCTTTTCCCAACCCAAGGCTTGAACCCAGGTCTCCCTTATTGCAGGTGGACTGTTTACTGCCTGAGCCACAGAGGAAGCCTGACATGATACTCTAGTACCTTTTGCTTTGGAATTATGATACTCCAGTACCTTATCTTTGTTGAATAGTCTTAGCTCTTAAAAGTATTTTACCATTGAGCTAGTTAACTTCACTAAGACTATTCTTTACTCAAAAGATAGATCTCATACTATCATCTCCCTTCACATCCCTATTCTGTTTCAAATTTTTAACTACTTTATGGAGAAGAATTAAAAAGCCTCTTGATGAAAGTGAAAGAGTAGAGTGAAAAAGGTGGCTTAAAACTCAACATTAGAAAACAAAGATCATGGCATCCAGTCCCATCACTTCATGGTGAATACATGGGGAAACAGTGGAAACAGTGGCAGGCTTTATTTTTTGGAGCTCCAAAATCACTGCAGATGGTGACTGCAGCCATGAAATTAAAAGACGCTTACTCCTTGGAAGGAAAGTTATGACCAACCTAGACAGCATATTAAAAAGCAGAGATATTACTTTGTCAGCAAAGGTCCATCTAGTAAAGGTTATGGTTTTTCCAGTGGTCATACATGGATGTGAGAGTTGGACTATAAAGAAAGCTGAGCACAGAAGAATTGATGTTTTTGAACTGTGGTATTGGAAAAGATGCTTGAGAGTCCCTTGGACTGCAAGGAGATCAAACCAGTCCATCCTAAAGGAGATCAGTCCTGAGGGTTCATTGGAAGGACTGATGTTGAAGCTGAAACTCCAATACTTTGGCGACCTGATGCAAAGAGTTGACTCATTTGAAAAGACCCTGATGCTGGGAAAGATTGAGGGCAGGAGAAGGGGTCGACAGAGGACAAGATGGTTGGATGGCATCACCGACTCAATGGATATGAGTTTGGGTAAACTCCGGGAGTTGGTGATGGACAGGGAGGCCTGGCATGCTGCGGTTCATGGGGTTGCAAAGAGTCGGACACGACTGAGTGACTGAACCGAACTTATGCTTTCCTGGAATAATTGATTAGGATTTGTAAAACACATAGTAGGGGAAATCACCCAGAGTTTTCTTTATAAATTTCATTAGTTCTCAATTCTAGTACCTACTTACTGAAATAGTAAACAGTAACTCAGATAAAGTTTTAAACTTAGGAATGCCATCATAGTCTCCAAAATTGAAATATTACAATGTAGACGAAAGATTTGTTTTTGTCATTCCAGACTTTTTTTTTTTTTGCTTCTGTGCAGTTTTTACAAAATATATGTTCCAGCAATATTTTAGAAAACAAAATACACCCAAAGAGAACTATGTGTAAAAGACCTAAGATAATTTTTTTACGAAATTATGGCCAACTCCAGAGATGTGGAAAAGCAGTAGATACAGCCAACACAATGCCTAGCTTATGAAAAGTCAGATACAGAATGTATTCTAACTAATAACTAAAAAATTCTGCCTCTAGCTTTTTCTGAAGTAGCATTTTGTAACAGTTCCATGCGTGTAATTTAGAAATCTAATTTTTCACTCCCAAACCAGCACAAATCTGCATTTCACAATAGCTACCTTTTATATTATATTCTGAAAAATTATGTAAATCCTAACTTCGATTTTAGAGACAGTTTGTCTAGAACAATAGTTTACGGCTTAAGAAAAGAAAGAAAGAAAATGAAAGTAGTGGCCAAATACGTTTACCTAAAAATGGATCCATTTCTCGACATGTCTAAAATGCAACATAGGTATTTCTCAATTATTAAGTAGTTGACTATCTGTCCTTTAACTTCTCCATCTACATCCCATCTTTCCACACCCATGGCTAATTTTCTTGGAGGTCTTATAATATCTTTTAAGTAGTACTGAAAACGCCACTACCACTACCATAAAAAAAGATGAAATTTAGATACATCAATTTGTTCTTTAATACTTCTTTACCTCTAATAAAATGACTGAGAATGATTCTTAGGTCACCTATTATTATATGCTGAAATTTGCATGTGCTTTGGAAATGATTTTTTCCAACAGTCTGATGTTATGAGTAAGAAAATGCAGACATAGAGAAATTAAGCAGTGAGCCCGTGATCACAAAGCTAGTAAGCAGTAGCTGATCCTAAAACCCAGGTCTTCTGATTACAAATTGACAAACCTTTTTCATCATACCATTTGTAGGCAGGTGATCATTGCAGAGAAGAATGAAAAGGCTTCTGACATTTATTTTTAAATTTCCTAACATTAGATGATATTTACCTTAACTTTACCAACCAAATTTCAGGTCCTATAACCTGTTTTGTAAGAAGTTGGAAATATTTTTCCATCATTAAAATAATCATTTAACAATGTATTACCTGACTATAACTGTTCAACCTGCATATGTGTTTTTAAAATCTCATGTGCTATTTAAAATCTTCCTGGGGATTCAGTTCAACTAGCTCCTCACAGGAAAGAGGAGTGCTGAATTTTGGCAAGCATACATGCAAGTACACCAGTCTCCACCCATATTCTCATCTAGGAACATAAAATCTTGTAGAAAGGGTGCGGAGAGAAAATTACCTATGATTTGAAAGTTCCCTATAGGATTTTGATTACACTGTATCTAGCTAAGAACCACTTAAAGGCATCCTGTAGATTCATTATGCCCCGCAAAAATTACTTTCAAATGAATAGAAAATTTCAGTGTGGTTGATGCCACAGTTTACCATTAGATTCCCTGGATTCAGGGAAATTTATGCAGGAGTTACAGTGAAAACACTCTGATGAGGTCAAAGTTCATTACTCCCACCATGCCTGAAATGGTGCCTGAAATTGTCTCAAAGAGATTAAATCATCATAGTAGGTATAATCTTTAGAAGACCTAGGTTTAAAAATCTGTTACTTGATCCAGGAACCTGGTTGAGTTCTCATTTTCTGTCACTAACACATATTAGCATGAACTGACTTATTACACCAATTCTCAGTTTAGGAGAGATAGATTGGCACTGAGAAGATGAAATCCCAAGCATTCAATACTATGGGAAACACATCAGATCTATTAGCGTCCTATAGAAATTCAGACCCAGGAGTCTGTGGACCTTACTAAAAGGTAGCAGCTGGAAGGCACACCATACCTTTCTCACAGTTCTGCCTCAACCTGGGCCAGGCTGACAATTTTCATTTTTTAGAAAGAAAACATTCATACATCAAGATTAACCTTTTACTTCATGGAAATTCAGAGGATGGAAGCATCAGCAACTTGATTATAATCTCAGAGCTATTCTTCTCTACCGAAGGTAAGCAATTTACTTGATCTGAAAAGCTGGGGTGTGAGAATCTCACCTCTACATTCAAACCTTCCAGAGTTCAAAGACTTTCCTACACTGATAATATGAGCAATTACTCCAAAGTCTGGCTAAACCCAGTCATTATAGATCTATAACCAAGGATTGATTTTTTTGCATAAGTTTGTTTATGTGATAAGAGTGGGCTTTGTCCTATTTTTGTCCTGAGAGAAAGGCCTGTCACCTTGAAGAAAAAAAAAAGTAGTAGGAACCAGCTGGTACTTGGCCAATGGATCAGCAATCAAGAGGGTGGGGGAGAATACTTTATTTTGCATCTGTTAAGTGTTTTCCAAAATTTAAATCATTTAAAAATACATAACGTGGTGCTAGTGATAAACAATGTGCCCACCAACTCAAGAGACACAAGAGATGTGGGTTTGATCCCTGGGTCAGGAAGATCCCCTGGAGGAGGAAATGGCAACCCACTCCAGTATTCTTGCCTAGAAAATTCCATGGACAGAGGAGCTTGGCAGGCTTCACTCTATGAGATTGCAGAGTCGGCTATTACTGAAGTGACTTAGCTAGCACGCAAATGGTAAAGAACCCACCTGCCAATGCACAGAGGAGCCTGGTGAACTATAGTCCGTAGGGTGGCAAAAAATCAGACACGACTGAAGTGACTTAGCATGCACATGCAAGCAAAAGTAACTAATGTAAAATTATCTTTACAACCACATGGGAAACAGCCTAAAGCATTCTGTGTGTGTGCTGTCAGCCAGTCATTCTTGCCTGGAGAATCCCAGGGACAGGGGAGCCTGGTGGGCTGCCGTCTGTGGGGTCACACAGAGTTGGACACGACTGAAGTGACTTAGCAGCAGCAGCTGTCAGCCAGTCACGTCCAACTCTTTGCAATCCTCTGGGCTGTAGCACACCAGGCTCCTCTGTCAATGGGATTTCCCGGGTAAGGATATTGGAGCAGGCTGCCGTGTCCTTCTCTTGGGCATCTTCCCTACACAGGGATGGAACCTGTGTCTCTTATGTTTCCTGCATGGGCAGGTGTGTTCTTTACCGCTAGTGCCAGCTGAAAATCTAAAGCAGTCTATTACCTGAATTATCATTCCAATAATCTACCCAAAGTAAAACTTGAACACAGATCTTTTAAACTCTAGTTCTTCCCTTCTTTCTGTTCCATGACACTGACTACAAAGATACCTCGACGTGCATCAGTGTGAGGGTTTGGATGCTTCAAACCATGACAATGGTGAGAAGAATGCAGGTCTTAGAAGCACAGCCTTAGGATCTGCTTTGGGCAGATACTAAAAATGGTTTTCAAGGGGTTAAGCAAAAGAAAGCAAGGACTATTTGTAATTGAGGAGTGGTTTTAAAAAGGCAATTTACTATTTTATTCTGTTGATTAGTCCAGGAAGAGGCTGGCATGGATGAGGAGCCAGGGGCAATGGGAATTTTCTTTAACACCGCCAGGTAAAAGGAAGTCAGTGTTATCAGGGCTCAGTTTAATAGTAACCATTCACTGCTATATTTTGCATTTTATCCATCATATTTTAGACACTTAATTTAATTGAATATACTATTATAGATGCAAATTTCAGATTTAGAATTTAGATTGAATATACTATTAACCTTAAAATAATACATTTTAAGGAAATCAATTAATACTTATATTTTTTTATGAAACATCTTCATCTATCAAGTATACACTCAAGAAGAGCTTTACCACTGTGACCAAACAGCTAGATTTAGGTAATGACACTTCCCTTATTTGGGTTACCCAAATGAGAAGCATACCAATTATATCGAATGCATAGATGATAATCATCTCTCAAACTTGTAAGACATTATGGGAAACTAGGGGATTCACATTAAATAACACCTCCTAAATTATCTTTTGAAATACGCTCACCTACCACGTGGACCATGGGTTTGAATGCCAGAGGGTCAACAATGTGCCCTTATAGCTGCTTCTATAAAACTACAAACTTAAGGAATATTCTCTTGAGTATTTTCTATGTAAAAACCTCTTTTTAAAATACAATATACAATTTATACTATTTGAGTTTTATGTAAATGTTATATCTAGTTTATATCTTAGAAAGATGGGAGCCATAACATCTTAACATTAAACAGATATTCAAACAACATAATTAGCTCTCCAAAGGAAAACATTACCTGTGCTAAGAGAAATGTGCTTTTATTTTTAATGTTTAGGGATGTACATAGATCTGGCTCATTAGAAAAGCCCCTGATGCTGGGAAAGACTGAAGGCAAAAGGAGAAGGGGATGATAGAGGACGAGATGGTTGGATGCATCACTTGACTCAACGGACATGAGTTTGAGCAAGCTCCGGGAGAGGGTGAAGGACAGGGAGGCCTGGTGTGCAGCAGTCCCTGGGGTCCCAAAGAGTCAGACATGACTGAGCGACTGAATAACAACAGTAATAAGTAAACTCCTAGCTAAGTAAAAATTATATGTTTTTTTTTTTTTTTTAAGTAGTAAGTCATTCTACTTTCTACCACTTAACACAACCTGGAAAATCAATAAACAATGTTTTCCTTTTGAAAAGTATTGAAATGCCTTCTCCTTACTTTGTTCTAATACGCATTTTTCACATCATCAGTGGTGCCCTTGTGTTCACAGAATGGCTACCAAAATACATTTTCTACAAAGCTCTTTCAAGTAGATTGGACAGCAGGAAGCCAAGTGGAATCCCATTTACACAGCTAGATTCTTTCAAATGCATAGAATGCTCAGCTGGCTACTTTCATTCATTAGCAGCAACAACAATAAGGACAACTATAATCTCTACCATAACACCAATAATAATAATAAGAGGGCACAGCCCTATATCAGCACTTAAGTAAAGCTGATTGCAAGCTAAGATCCAGGGGTGGTATTATTTTTAAAAAATTGTTTTAATCTAATTAAAGACACAAAGGATCAAGAAAAAGGAGAGCAAATGAACATCAGAGGTTCAAGCAATACTTCATATTACAAAGAGATGATTGTTGAAATAATAGGTTCCTGCTGATCCTAATCACAGTTTTCCTGACTTTCCTTTTAATTTGGCCTTTCTGAAAAGCCAACAATATATTTAATAAATAAATAACTTACTACAAGGTATCAAAACTACTAGAGACTGAAAGCTGTTGTCTCTTAAAATAGTCGTTTATTTGTATATGAATAGAGTGACTTTTGGCTTCCCCGTTGGCCAGTGCAGGAGACATAAGAGACGTGGGTTTGATCCCTGGGTCAGGAAGATCCCCTGGAGGAGGGCTTGGCAACCCACTCCGGTATTGTTGCCTGGAGAATCCCACTGGCAGAGGAGCCTGGTGGGCTATAGTCCATAGGGTTGCAAAGAGTCAGATATGACTGACGTGACTTAATACACACTCATGGAGTGATATTACCATTAGCTAAAACGTCGTTTGACTCCTGGAGCTTCACCATCTCATGTCTAAGGTCATTTTATAACAGACTAAGAAGCAAAACAGATGATAAAAGGTAAACATTTTGACATACCAAAATGATGACCACCAAAACTTTCAAGCAAGAAATATTTTTATAGCATGTTAGGTGAGAATCAGTACCTTGAATAAAGCACACACACACACACATCAGGGAGACAAGCAGGGGCAGAAGAGCCATCTCTAGACTGTGCTCCTCAGTGCTTCAGACTTCAGATGCTGAGATGGGCCACCCAACGTGGGAGGATTCCAGGTCCCCACCCTACCTCTCAGCCAGATGAGTCTTGCTTTTATTGATTTTATATACTGGACTTTGGAATAAAGCTTTTGTTTGCAAAAAAAGTACACTGCTGATATTAAAAACTCGAAAGCCCATTGTTTTAAACATACCTTTGAAAGTGCTAGTCACTCAGTCATGTCCAACTCTGCAACCCCAGGGACTGCAGCCCGTCAGACTACTCTGACCATGGCATTCTCCAGGCAAGAATACTGGAGTGGGTTGCCATGCCCTCCTCCAGGGGACCTTCCTGACCCAGGGATCAAACCCTCCTCTCCTGGACTGTAGGCAGATTCTTTATCATATGAACCCCCAGGGAAGCCCAGACATACCTTTATGGAGCCAGAAAAAACAGTTTATAAATAAATGTTAATATATAAACAAAATTAATTATAAATTGCTTAATCCCATTTTTATTATATACACACAAAGAGACAATTGCCAAACTGATGTTAACAGATTATTTTATTTGCAAAAGGAAATAAGATTATCCTTATATTCTAACTTTCTATAATGAAAATGCATTGTTTATATATATTTTTTACAATCACAAGTAAGGCCAGAAATAATAAAACTGATTTAAAACAAAAAACAACTGAGGCTGGAAGTTGCGTCCATTTTACTCTATCTCATTAGCACAGCTTGTTGAGAAATAACTGCAGTAACAGGTGGCAGCTGGGAGGAGCTACCCCGCGTCTGAGGTCAGGGGCGGCGGCCGGGAGGAGACACCCTTGCGTCGGAGGTCGGGGCGGCGGCCGAGAGGAACTACCTCGAGTCCGATGTCAGTGGCGGCCAAGAGGAGACACCCCACGTCCGAGGTCAGGGGCGGCGGCCGGGAGGAGCTACCCTGCATCCGAGGCCAGTGGCAGCCGGGAGGAGACACTCCACGATGGAGGTCAGGGGCAGCCCGGAGAAGCCACCTCTCGCCCGAGGCCAGGGGTGGTGACCCTGAGGAGCCACCCCGAGCCCGAGGCCAGGGGCGGCAGCTGGGAGGAGCCACCCACGTCCGAGGCCAGGGCCAGTGGCAGGGAGGAGCAACCCGAGGAGTGGTGGCTGCGCAGCACAGGAGGGCCTAGAGAAGCTATCCCACGTTGAAGGTCAGGAACGGCAGTGGTAAGGAGATACCCGTCGTCCAAGGTAAGGCGCAGCAGCTGTACTTTGCTGGAGCAGCCGTGAAGAGATACCACATGCCCAAGGTAAGAGAAACCCAAGTAAGATGGTAGGTGTTGCAAAAGGGCATCAGAGGGCAGACACACTGAAACCAATCACACTAGGACCACAGCCTTGTCTAACTCAGTGAAACCAAGCCATGCCTGCGGGGCACCCCAAGATGGGCAGGTCATGGTGGAAAGGTCTGACAGAATGTGGTCCCCTGGAGAAGGGAATGGCAAGCCACTTCAGTATTCTTGCCTTGAGAACCCCATGATCAGTATGAAAAGGCAAAATCATAGGATACCAAAAGAGGAACTCCCCAGGTCATTAGGTGCCCAATATGCTACTGGAGATCAGTGGAGAAATAACTCCAGAAAGAATGAAGGGATGAAGCCAAAGCAAAAACAATACCCAGTTGTGGATGTGACTGGTGATAGAAGCAAGATCCGATGCTGTAAAGAGCAATATTGCATAGGAACCTGGAATGTCAGGTCCATGAATCAAGGCAAATTGGAAGTGGTCAAAGAGGAGATGGCAAGGGTGAACGTTGACATTCTAGGAATCAGTGAACTAAAATGGACTGGAATGGGTGAATTTAACTCAGATGACCATTGTATCTACTGATGCGGGCAGGAATCCCTCAGAAGAAATGGAGTAGCCATCATGGTCAACAAAAGAGTCCAAAATGCAGTACTTGGATGCAATCTCAAAATGACAGAATGATCTCTGTTCGTCTCCGAGGCAAACCATTCAATATCACAGTTATCCAAGTCTATGCCCCAACCAGTAACGCTGAAGAAACTGAAGTTGAACGGATTTATGAAGACCTACAAGACCTTTTAGAACTAACACCCAAAAAAGATGTCACTTTCATTCTAGGGGACTGGAATGCAAAAGTAGGAAGTCAAGAAACACCTGGTGTAACAGGCAAATTTGGCCTTGGAATGCAGAATGAAGCAGGGCAAAGACTAATCGAGTTTTGCCAAGAAAATGCACTGGTCATAGCAAACACCCTCTTCCAACAACACAAGAGAAGACTCTACACAAGGACCTCACCAGATGGTCAACACCGAAATCAGATTGATTATATTCTTTGCAGTCAAAGATGGAGAAGCTCTATACAGTCAACAAAAACAAGACCAGGAACTGACTATGGCTCAGATCATGAACTCCTTATTACCAAATTCAGACTCAAACTGAAGAAAGTAGGGAAAATCGCTAGACCATTCAGGTATGACCCAAAACAAATCCTTTATGATTATACAGTGGAAGTGAGAAATAGATTTAAGGGCCTAGATCTGATAGATAAGAGTGCCTGATGAACTACGGAATGAGGTTCATGACATTGTACAGGAGACAGGGATCAAGACCATCCCCACGGAAAAGAAATGCAAAAAAGCAAAATGGCTGTCTGGGGAGGCCTTACAAATAGCTGTGAAAAGAAGAGAGGTGAAAAGCAAAGGAGAAAAGGAAAGATATAAGCATCTGAATGCAGAGTTCCAAAGAATAGCAAGAAGAGATAAGAAAGCCTTCTTCAGCGATCAATGCAAAGAAATCGAGGAAAACAACAGAATGGGAAAGACTAGAGATCTCTTCAAGAAAATAAGAGATACCAAGGGAACATTTCATGCAAAGATGGGCTCGATAAAGGACAGAAATGGTATGGACCTAACAGAAGCAGAAGATATTAAGAAGAGGTGGCAAGAATACACGGAAGAACTGTACAAAAAAGATCTTCACGACCCAGATAATCATGATGATGTCATCACTAATCTAGAGCCAGACATCCTGGAATATGAAGTCAAATGGGCCTTAGAAACCATCACTACGAACAAAGCTAGTGGAGGTGATAGAATTCCAGTTGAGCTATTTCAAATCCTGAAAAATGATGCTGTGAAAGTGCTGCACTCAATATGCCAGCAAATTTGGAAAACTCAGCAGTGGCCACAGGACTGGAAAAGGGCAGTTTTCATTCCAATCCCAAAGAAAGGCAATGCCAAAGAATGCTCAAACTACCGCACAATTGCACTCATCTCACATGCTAGTAAAGTAATGCTCAAAATTCTCCAAGCCAGGCTTCAGCAATACGTGAACCGTGAACTCCCTGATGTTCAAGCTGGTTTCAAAAAAGGCAGAGGAACCAGAGATCAAACTGCCAACATCTGCTGGATCATGGAAAAAGCAAGAGAGGTCCAGAAAAACATCTCTTTCTGCTGTATTGACTATGCCAAAGCCTCTGACTGTGTGGATCACAATAAACTGTGGAAAATTCTGAAAGAGATGGGAATACCAGACCACCTGACCTGCCTCTTGAGAAATCTGTATGCAGGTCAGGAAGCAACAGTTAGAACTGGACATGGAACAACAGACTGGTTCCAAATAGGAAAAGGAGTCCGTCGAGGCTGTATATTGTCACCCTGCGTATTTAACTTCTATGCAGAGTACATCATGAGAAACGCTGGACTGGAAGAAACACAAGCTGGAATCAAGATTGCTGGGAGAAATACCAATAACAGATATGCAGATGACACTACCCTTATGGCAGAAAGTGAAGAGGAGCTAAAAAGCCTCTTGATGAAAGTGAAAGAGGAGAGTGAAAAAGTTGGCTTAAAGCTCAACATTCAGAAAACGAAGCTCATGGCATCCAGTCCCATCACTTCATGGGAAATAGATGGGGAAACAGTGGAAACAGTCTCAGACTTTATTTTGGGGGGCTCCAAAATCACTGCAGATGGTGACTGCAGCCATGAAATTAAAAGACGCTTACTCCTTGGGAAAAAAGTTATGACCAACCTAGATAGTATATTCAAAAGCAGACATTACTTTGCCGACTAAGGTCCGTCTAGTCAAGGCTATGGTTTTTCCTGTGGTCATGTATGGATGTGAGAGTTGGACTGTGAAGAAGGCTGAGCGCCGAAGAATTGATGCTTTTGAACTGTGGTGTTGGAGAAGACTCTTGAGAGTCCCTTGGACTACAAGGAGATCCAACCAGTCCATTCTGAAGGAGATCAACCCTGGGATTTCTTTGGAAGAAATGATGCTGAAGCTGAAACTCCAGTACTTTGGCCACCTCATGCGAAGAGGTGACTCATTAGAAAAGACTCTGATGCTGGGACGGACTGGGGGCAGGAGCAGAAGGGGACTACCGAGGATGAGATGGCTGGATGGCATCACGGACTCAACGGACCTGAGTCTGAGTGAACTCCGGGAGTTGGTGATGGACAGGGAGGCCTGGTGTGCTGTGATTCATGGGGTCGCAAAGCGTCAGACACGACTGAGCGACTGAACTGAACTGAACTGAATAGGCTCTTAATGTACACGTGTTCATCTTACTTTCAGAATCAAACAGTGATATCACAAAGGAATACAGCTTAAGAGTTTTCTTTCTAGACTGCTTTTGAAAAAGTCATATGTGATGAAATAATTAATTTTCTTAGTTCTCTATTTCACTTTGAATTTTAGACAGATGCAGTATAAACAATAGGATCTATCAAATTTATATATAAAAGAACAGATAGCAAAGTAAATAATAAAACCCAAAGTCTTTATTATGGGCAAATTTAGGTCAGCACTCGAGAAAGTCTTTCTTCCTGAAATGTGTTGAGTTCCTCTGATTGTTGACTCGGTTTCAAATGATAAGACCTAGGTAGCCTACAACTAAAAAGTTGAATAGATTACAGTATTTTACACTAGTGTTGCCTAAGACCAATGCAATGCAAGACAAAGATTCTATTTTAAACTTTTTATTAGCTATATTAAGAATAAATAGTTGGAAAGAAACTTTAATAATATTTTATTTAACTCAATATATCCAAAGATTACCATATTTATATGTAATAAAGATAAAAATTATTAATGTTTTACATTTTCATATTAACTTTTATAAGTCAGCATGCGTTTCCTACTTATAGCACATGTCCATTCAGACTAGCATTTCAAATGCTCAATAGCCACCTGTGGCTAGGGGTTACCATACTGGACAACTCAACTACACAATAACACATGAAACTATAAGGGAGAGTCTTCCCTTGGTACAGAAAGCATTTCATATCTCCCCCAATCATTCTACAGCAAACAAAGACTTTTATATGGAATTTCCTCCAGTCTTACCTACTCTATCTACTTCTCAGTTGTCTACAAAGTAGGCCTCTGAGTTCAGCCAAATCACTTTCCTCAGTTTCCCAAAAAAAAGACTCCCTGACAACCTGACTAATTTTTTTCTATCCTCCAAGGCTCAACACAAACCTCATCATCTGTAAGAATGTGTTCCTGATTATTCTACAAGTCCTATAGCATGCAATGTCTATATCATTACTTTTGATGTTTAATTGTAAATGTAGCTATTTTTAATTATTATTTCTTTTGAATTCTAATATTCCTGAGAATAAGGATTATGTTTTATCTGTTTCTTGTCTGTCTCCAATGCTACCTAGTAGAGTATTTTGTACATATTGAATTGAAACACTTTAGGTAAGTCTTCTGTATTTTAAATTTTATTTTCTGTCTCCAAAGTCACGTACAGAGCATTTGAACTTAAAAAAAAAAAAAACAGGAAAGAAAGGAAAAGGAATGAAAAAACCCAATAGATGCAAAGAAAAAGAACTTACTAATAATTAAAACTGCTGAAGCAAGAAATGAGTTGGTCATGAGGGTCTCATTATTGGAAGACAGTGTAGTTAGCCACTTTTTTGGGAAATAAGGAGAATTTCTATACGAAACAAACAGTTAAATTTGATGATGCCTAAATACTGTTCTGATTTTAAGACTCTGTACATAAGAAAACTAATGTGAAAGAAAGAAAACTCATAAGAAAGAAAATTCAAATTTACAATGCATCTGTTATTTCAGGATCTGTCAGTCTGCAAAACAGCACTGGTTAAATAAATAAATAACTGGACAGCTTTTAAAAGACCTGATTAGCTTTTACTTATCCCCAACTATAAAGTTAACTTTGACAAAGCTGGCTTGCAGTTTTAACATAAAGCAGGTATAAATCTAATCAGTTGTGCAAAAACCGCTTTGGCTTATAAGACAAGATGCTGACTGGACTGTTTTTGGAAGTTATTTTAATACCAACAGATCTCTAGCTTCTAATTACTTAAAGGTAGATTGTTAAAGAGATTATTTACTAGGTGAGGCCATGAGAAGGTTTACAACTCAACCACACCCCAGTCCAACCCTGAATAATCCCTAATTTGCTAAGAACAAAAGACAACACCAGGCAGTCAGCCAACAATCAGCTCTCTAGATGGTTGGTATCAAGCAGCATCGATCTGCCCCTGGCAGCACTTCAGAGAGGACCATCCCCTTCTTAATTGTCCAGGGGGCATGCACAGCTTAACAACTGAGAAGTGCCTCCACATTAGCTCGAAACCTCAGAGGCAGAGGATTAAAGCAAATCCACAAGTTCAGAATCAGTGAGCTCAATTCCTAAGTAGTAAAATTCTTATTCTATACTTCTAAAAACAGAGATTCCATATTTCTAGAGAGAGATTAGAACCAGTAGCTGATTCACATGTGTATGTATTCTTTGGAATTGAGTTTCAGTTTTCTTCCAAACCATAATTGAGAGGGCTAATGTTCCAAATTGAATTGCCTTGTCATTATTGGTGTCCATGGGGAGCCAATACATACTCATTTAACTCAGCACTGCGTTTCTAGTGACAGAACACCCCCAGAAGAAACAGATTCTGAATGTCTGATCTAAATTAGTCCATATTAAAGACTTACGCTTGCATTATTTAAATAGCTTATCTGGAATTCATGCTACATTCTCCTGAAAGTTAATTTGAAGGGAGATAAAATCTTACTTTAGTGGCAGAGGATATTCATGGTGACCACTCGAAAAATGGGCACTTTGTTTGTGACAGCCTGAAAGTTCTGTGAGTTTGGCTGAAGGTCCAATGGTTCAGCTGGTGATGGACTGAAGAAATAAACAAACACAAAGTTCCATAAGGTACAGAGCCCAATTTCGCTCTGAAGGCAGAGACCTGAGTTCTAATCAAAGACTTCCTGAAGCTAGCCTTGTGTCCTTCCTTGCTAACTCACTTAACTTCAGTGAACTTCAGTATCACCCTGTGTTAATGTTAAATCACCCACTTAGGGGGCTTTCCTAGTGGGCAGGTGATTAAGAATCTCCCTGCCAACACAGGGGACACGATTTCGATCCCAGGTCTGGGAAGATTCTACCTGCTTCAGGGCAACTGAGCCTGCCAACCAGAACTACTGAGCCTGCTCACCTCAAGTACTGAAGCCCATGCACCACAGCTACTGAAGCTCATGCGCCCTAGAGAAGCTACTACCATGAGAAGCTCACACATCACAGCAAAGAGGAGACCCACTTACCGCAACCAGAGAAACCCGTGCAGCAGTGAAGACCCAGCACGGCCAAAAATAAAGCAAGCAAACAAAATATCAACCGTCTGGGTGACAGATTCCTCAGGCAAGTAAAGGAAAAAGCCACTACCACATGGTGGGTGCCTAACAGGAGTTAATGAAGTCCTTGTGACTGAATGGGTCATGTAGCCACAGAATTATTAATAAGACCTGCAGTGCCATCTCAAGACGGATCAGGATGGAAAACGGAGACTTGCTTGAGGGTTAAGGACTAGATCCAAATAAGCACAAAGGACCAAGCTAGGTCAGAAAAGGGGCTCACTGAGTGAGACTTTCAGATCGCAGTCAGAGAAGCACAAGCAAGGTAAGGAGGGCAAAGCAGGCACCTGGGGAATAACTAATTCCAGAGAAAAGTCAGAGGAGTCACAGAAAACACGGCCCAAAGGCTGAAACGAACCAATGACTGTTTGGTTCAAAAAGGACTTCCCATCCAGGGCTAAAGGGCCTGTGTTAAAACGAGCTTAGGATTCACAAGAATCCCAAGAAATGTCAAAACAAAGCAGCAAAATCAGAGTGAAAAAAAAGAAAAGAATGTTCACGAGCTTCATTGAAACAGACCTTGCTATGCTACCAAATACCGGTAGCAACTCAAAGGGCTAAAAAATTTACATTAAGGAAGAAATCCATTTTACAGTTTACAGTTCATATTTCAAAAACCATGCTAATTGAAGTAGAGTTACCCTGGGCCATTAAATTATAAAAGATATACTTTCTTAATATGTCAGTCGAAGCACATGCTTTCAGCAAACATTTATTAAGAGCTTACTATACTCAAGACATAGGACCCTGTAAATGAAATCTAGACCCACATAAAGTTGACTCTTTTTGACTACATGCCTATTGGCATAATGATCAGGCCAGTTATTCTGACGGCAACTAACTGTACTGAGAAAATAAAATATAACTGAACAGATTGTCTAAGTTTTGCCTGATTTGTACAGAGAGGCTTTGCGTCTCACAATTTTGGGAACGGTTCTGTTACAACTGATTTTGTCATACAGATATGAATAGCTCATCTAAAATTCTTTTATGCTTGGATTTTTCCAAAAGGCAATTCAATAGGAACTGAATTTTAGAATTCAAACAAACAGGGATCTAGAAATTTTCATCAATATAGACACAAGTATTTTAATATATGTAGGTTTTGAACATTATACAATCACTTGTTGAATATTTTCTTCCATGAAATTGCTTCTGTATTTCACCAAATTTTTACTAACTTTTACTAATTTTTATTAACTATATGCATATGTGTTCATATGGTTAAGCACAAAGGCACTACCTTGAAAAGACTCAAAGGCCTCTCAGGTAAGAGTTGCCAGGTAATATTGAGGCTACTATTTAATTTGAGCTTGAAATAAGCAAGTTCAAATTAAACTGCTATATTCCCAATAACTTACTAAAAGATATTTCATTTATAATTTAATTAAGCACCAAATGTATGAAGTCCCAATTGTTTGGTGCTAAATTCAGTATCACTAGTTTCTTTTACTCAAGCAACAGACAAAATGTTAATATTAGAGCTTTACTGCTGCTGCTGCTGCTAAGCCACTTCAGTCGTGTCTGACTCTGTGCGACCCCACAGACGGCAGCCCACCAGGCTCCCCCGTCCCTGGGATTCTGCAGGCAAGAACACTGGAGTGGGTTGCCATTTCCTTCTCCAATGCATGAAAGTGAAAAGTGAAAGTAAAGTCGCTCAGTCACATCTGACTCTTAGCGACCCCATGGACTGCAGCCTACCAGGCTCCTCCACCCGTGGGATTTTCCAGGCAAGAGTACTGGAGTGGGGTGCCATTGCCTTCTCTGATTAGAGCTTTACAGTACTATATAAAAGGTACACGTGAAATAATATATATACTTAAAGCTCAACATTCAGAAGACTAAGATCATGGCATCTGGTCCAATCACTTCATGGGAAATAGATGGGGAAACAGTGGAAACAGTGTCGGACTTTATATTTTGGGGCTACAAAATCACTGCAGATGGTGATTGCAGCCATGAAATTAAAAGACACTTACTCCTTGGAAGGAAAGTTATGACCAATCTAGATAGCATATTCAAAAGTAGAGACATTACTTTGCCAACAAAGGTCCGTCTAGTCAAGGCTATGGTTTTTCTAGTGGTCATGTATGGATGTGAGAGTTGAACTGTGAAGAAAGCTGAGCGCCAAACAATTGATGCCTTTGAACTGTGGTGTTGGAGAATACTCTTGAGAATCCCTTGAACTGCAAGGAGATCCAACCAGTCCATTCTAACGGAGATCAGTTCTGGGTGTTCACTGGAAGGACTGATGTTAAAGCTGAAACTCCAATACGTTGGCCACCTCATGGGAAGAGTTGACTCATTGGAAAAGACTCTGATGCTGGGAGGGATTGGGGGCAGGAGGAGAAGGGGAAGACAGGATGAGATGGCTGGATGGCATCACCAACTCGATGGACATGAGTTTGAGTGAATTCCAGGAGTTGGTGATGGACAGGGAGGCCTGGCGTGCTGTGATTCACGTGACTGAACTGAACTGATAATATAAATATAGCAAGGTACACACACACACACACACACACACACACACACACAGAGTTTTCTGTCCCCAGTATCTGAGAGCTCCTAAAACTCTTGTAAATAGGGATACTAAGAGAATCTTTTGTTCTAATATCCAGACTTTGATCCCAATTTCTGAAAGAGCTTTTTCTGGGTGAAATGAGCATCTTTTGCATTAATGACACAACCCCTGGTGGGCACCTGAATGGGGGCTAGGCGCTAGAAAGACCAAGCCATAGTTAGAGGTTTGGAAACTTCATCCCTATCCCCTGTTCTCTGGAGAGGAGACAAGGGTTGGAAGTGGAGTTAATAACTGCTCATGCCTACATGATAAAACCTCAACAGAAATCCTCCAAGTATGAGGCTCAGAGAGCTTCCAGGTTGTGAACATATCCAACATGCCAGGAGGGTGGCACACCTCAACTCCTCAAGGACAGACGCTCCTGTGCTTGAGACCTTCCAGACCTTGCCGTGTGTATCACTTTGCCTGGCTGTTCATGTGTATCCTATATTACAGCCTTTAAAATAAGCCAGTAAATAAAAGTGTCTCCCTGCATTCTGTATGCCATTCTAGCATACTGCCAAATCCAAGCAGGAGGTCGTGGGAACCCCAGTTTATAGCCAGTTGCTCAGAAGCAAAGATAACAAACCACCTAGACTTAAAACCGACTTCTCAAGTGTGGGGGAGCAGCCCTGTGGGACTAAGCCTTTGATCTGTGGAATCTGACGCTTACTCCACTGAAAAAAATATCAGAACCGAACTGAATGGTAGGACATCCAGCTAGTGTCGGAAAATTGTTTGATGTGTGGAAAACGCACATAGCTTGTGTCAGAACTGTTTTGAGTATGGTAGGGCTGTGAGAGTAAAGGAAAACACAGGAGAGTTTTTCTAAGACAGCATGTCACAGACAGTGAAATCAAACACTGCAAAATCGCTTCAGCGATGCTGACAATTGCAGCAATATTTAACTACAAAATCTGTTGGGTGCAAAGAAGGAAAGCATACGGTTTTGTGCAGCTGTACACCTGGGTAGGGTTGCCAGATTTACCAAATAAAATGCAGGATGCATACAGAAATCTGAATTTCCAAAAACATAAAAAAATAAATTACATCCTATGCAATATGTCAGATAACTTGTGCTACAAAATTATTTGCTGCTTATCTGAAGTTCAAATTTAATTGGATATCCTATATATTTTTTCTGGCAACCTTGTATCTAAGGGACCTTCATCTAGTCTGAAGGCTCAAGAAAGGTGTCCCTGAGGAGGTAGACTGTTCTGATATGATTATGAAATATCTTTACAAGTTTTATGGGAGGGATAAAAATGCCTTATAAGGAGATTCATGCCCTACATTAAATTCAAAGGGTTGTCATATGTAAAGCCTGATGGTCTGAGTTAGTTTGATTTCATTATGTTTTGATTCCTAACTGCAGTTTTTTTCCCAGAGCTCTTGACACAGTATCTCTGTGATTTTTGGACTGTCTTTCCTATGAGACAATAAACCCCTAAAGGCAGTAAATACTTCCTCCCCAATGATAAACCCAAAGGCTAGCTCAATGCTAGACACGTATATCTTAGAGCATTAATGTTTTAAATAAATAGGATAATTATTAACTGTGATTCACGGTAAAGTGGCCATTAGTCAATCAATGTAAACTTGTTACAAAATTAAATATATTTATTCTATTTTAATCCCTGTTAGGTCTTCTAATGAATTCACATTAAGCCCAGATTTATAAAACCTTCATATGAAATTGATAAATACATTATTTGGGTGCAAGTTGGTTGTGGGATCACACCTGCAGAATTATGGCTAATATTTAGAGATTAAAAATTAAATACTTATTAAACAGAGATATAGCTTTAATATACTTTAAGATCAAATTCATAAGTCCTTCAAATAAAGTGCTGCAAAGCCTCTAAACATCACATAGACCTGATTAAATGTTAGAGATTGGCATCAGTCCCCTGAGGACCACTTTAATATGACAAGAATTAGAGTTGAATCTTCCAGGGTAAATCTAGGAAAAAAATACTGGAGAATGATATATTGAGAGGTTAAAACTGGAGTTACGTATTTTAATCAGCTCTTGTATTACAGTTGGAACTGGCACCTTACATAGTAAACAACTTGCCAGACATTGGATTGCCAATGGCCCTCAGTTCATATGTCGAAGCCTTAACCCCCAGTAGGACTGTACTTGAAGATGGGGCTGCTGAAGAGGTGATAAAGATTAAATAAGATCATAAGAGTGGAATTCTAGTTCAACAGGATTCGTGGACTTACAAGGAGAGAGAGAGAGAGAGACCGCTTCTACTCATGTTCCAAGGGAAGGCCATGTAGGCACACAGCAAGAAGGCAGCCGTCTGCAAACCTGGGAGAGAATCCTCACCGGAACCCAACCAGGCTGGCACTCTGACTTAAGACCTCCAAGTTGCAGGACGTCCAACTTAGACTGTTGTTTAAGCCACCTGATCCATGGTATTTTGTTACAGTAGCCTGAGCAAACTAGCAGAGAACTGAAATAAAGAGCACAAAGCATTTTCTCATAGACGCCAGACACCGTGACTGGCACTACCCAGTTCAGTATTCATTCCTGAAATGTCAGTGATTTAGTCTATGTATGTTTCATAATCTCAACTTTTCAACTTTAACCTTGTCTGGCTTCCAGACCAATGAAAGGCAGGACATTTCTAGGCAAATCCACTAAAACTTTTTTGAAATCACAACAGACAATCACCGTAGAGTTTAAGCAAAAGTAAAATGAGTAATGGACTCACTTTCCAATAGATTCAGTTCAGTTCAGTTCAGTTGCTCAGTCATGTCCGACTCTTTGTGACCCCATGGACTGCAGCGCGCCAGGCCTCCCTGTCCATCACCAACTGCTGGAGCTTACTCAAACTCATGTCCATCGAGTCATTGATGCCATCCAACAATCTCCTCCTCTGTTGTCCCCTTCTCTTGCCTTCAATCTTTCCCAGCACCAGGGTCTTTTCCAATGAGTCAGCTCTTTGCCTCAGGTGCCCAACGTATTGGAGTTTCATCTTCAGAAGAGTCTTCTCCAAAACCACAATTCCATCTAGTCAAAGCTATGTTTTTTCCACTAGTTATATATGGATGTTAAAGTTGAACTATAAAGAAAGCTGAGTGTGGAAGATTTGATGGTTTTGAACTGTGGTGTTGGAGAAGACTCTTGAGAGTCCCTTGGACTGCAAGGAGATCCGTCCCAAAGAAAATCAGTCCTGAATAGTCATTGGAAGGACTGATGCTGAAGATGAAGCTCCAATACTTTGGCCACCTGATGCGAAGAGCTGACTTATTTGAAAAGACCCTGATGCTGGGAAAGATTGAAGGCGGGAGGAGAAGGGGACCGCAGAGAATGAGATGGTTGGATGGCATCACCAACATGATGGACATGAGTGTGAGTAAGTGCCAGGAGTTGGTGAAGGACAGGGAAGCCTGGTGTGCTGCAGTCCATGGGGTCACAAAGAGTCAGACACAACTGAGTGACTGAACTGAACTGATCAAAACAGATTCAGTCATCTCCACTGTTCAGATCAGAATGTTCAGTCTTTTGACTACACTCCCTTCTCTCTTCAGTGATACTAGATGGATACTGCCAATATGAGGGGGCCAAAACGAAAATTTTATCAAGTGAATAATCACCCCTCTGGAGAGTCAAAATTTATACTTAGATATTGCTGGACTAGAAATAACAGAATAACAACATTATTAAAGGTCAGGGATCATGGTTCTACTGCTACTGTTGTTGGTTATTGTTTATTTGCTAAGTTCTATCCAACTCTTTCGCAACCCCATGGACTGTAGCCCATCAGGCTCCTCTGTTCATGAGATTTTTCCAGGCAAGAATACTTGAGTGAGTTGTCATTTCCTTTTCCAGGGGATCTTCCCAATCCAGGGATCAAACCCACATCTCTTGCATTGGCAGGCGGATTCTTTACCACTGAGTTACCAGGAGACCTTCACACATCTTGAAAAAGTAAGGGGCTTACTTGGTTCCAGGTTTATACACTTAATGGAACTAGATTCGGTGATTTCTAGGGTACTTTGTGGCCTTGATATCTGAAAATTCAAGGAGTTATATGCTGGAAAAATTAAAAAGTCACTTACTACTTATTGTCAGTATTTTATTAAAGTTTCCTGCAAACTGCCATTGACAGCTTATAGACTTCAAAATCAAAACTATGAATTTATTGGGATTTATCTCATTCTCCCTTGAGTTCCTGTGTCCTAAGGTGTTCTCATACCCACGCCTTCAGGTATCCTAGCAGAGCCTCTTGTGGTTTTTGGCAGAACCTGAGAAGAAGGCTCTCGGTGGGAAGCCTGCTAAGGCAATTTCTACCTCTGATTAGTGAGCAGCTTCCTGCAACAGCTCAACTCCAGAGTGCCCAGAGTCACATGTGGAAAACATGACAAGGACAGCCTGCTTCTTAGCGAAGGAGGTGCACTCTGTCACACAAGGCAAGTGCCTGCATATTTTTCAGTCTGAGTCAGTGATGACTATGAAATGCATGTGATATGACTGGTGTTGAACTCTTTCTATATACATCTGAACAACTTCTGACTAATGCAAAATATTTTATTCTTTTTTTCTGCTGAATAGTTGGAAATGCTGACTTCTCTGACAAGTAAAGACCTTCAGTGACCCCAGATTAAATAACAGTACACAAAGATTGGTGTCTCCAGGCTATTGGGTGCCATTGGTATAGATTGAGAATGACAAGGCATTAATAATTCTTTAGAAAATTGAGGTGGTAACCAGAACAACTGTCCTTCAAGTTCCTACAACAGTTCTGTGGACTAAAGACAGACCATGAGTATATGGGGAAAATACTATTTTGTTTTGCCAGACCTACATGGCAACTCCTCTGGGGCCCAGAAGAGGACTGACCACAAACGTGCCAGCCCGCTTCATGGGGAGTAAATGCTTTAAAGTGAGAAGGTATAAAGACGGGTGGAGAGAGCTTCACAGTGAAGCACAATCTCTGAGTCAAAGGCAGAACTCCAAGGCAGAAGAAAGAATGGCCTGAAAGTGAAGGGAACCCCACGTTGATAGCAGACAGCATATAGCTAAGTTTTTTTTTTTCATGTAGACTAGTCTTGACCCCTGCTCACAACACTTGTATGCGTTATGTAGCTTGTCTTGTGCAAAATATGCAACCATGTGTATGAGCCTAAATAGGAAGAGGATGCTTTCAAAGATCGATATTCATTCATCAAAGCAATTACTTAACAATTCACCAGTTTTAATATAAAAAGCCACAAAATAAGCACAAGAAAAAAATCCTGACTTTGGGCAACAGTTTTGTGCTTAAGACTATGCTGCTGCTTAGCAGAGATGAGATCACAGGCAAGTTACTTAATCTTCCTATCTCCTTTTCCTCATTTGTAAAATGGGGATAATACCATCTATCTCATATGCCTTTTATAATAAATTAAGAGAAACAAACAAACAAATAAATAATGTCACGTCCTAGAGAGTGCCTGGAACACAAGACACAATCAATAAACATTGCGTATTCACTTCCTTCAGCTAGGAAAAATGATGACATCATTAACCGCCACTCGCTTTTCTTCTCCCTGCCCATGTATTCAGAATATCTCAGCACCATTGAAAACACTATACATACACTTAGGTGATGATATCATTCACCTGAAAACATAAATTATCACAGACACATCTATGCATATGTATATAATTGCTGCTAGTAGGGAGAAAAGAGTTCCAGTATATTTTAATGTTTCTAAAAATGCACACTATATGCTTTAAAAGCACTAACATAACTAATGTTATTTTCAATCCTGTACCTATAACACACTATTTAGTTCATTAATTTTTACAAGTATCATGGTAGCTAATAAGCTAGTCAGATAAGTTAAAAATTGTATCATCATTGTAAAAAATCTTTTCCCAATGATTGGCCAGATATTTTCAAAATTGACTCTTAAAGATGATACCTTAACATGAAGTGGTGGTGGGAAAGGGGGAATGAGGCAAACCATACTTTTGGTTTCTATTTTGAATCTTTAGGATGCGTCACTAATAGTTGAGAAAATTTATTTAATTTTCATCAAACATATAATTGTCTTCCTAAGACTTACATTAAGGTGAAGTAATAAAAGTCTGCTTTATTGTAAGTATACTGTTTCCTTAAAAGCCTAGCAGCTATAAAAATAAAAACTAAAAATCTTTTATCTGAACTGAGGTTGAAAATTTGTCTCCAATCATTTTCACAAAACCACTTGGAAGATAGCTGTTTTGCAAATTAATTTTTCATGAAGCTCTCTAAGGGTCGATGTGCTTGTATTAGCCACCCAACATGTTCAACTTCTGAGACAACCAGAAGATTCATGATTAATGTGACTTGGTATTTTTCTTAGCGTTTACTGTACCAGTCAATAGTGGTTAACGCAACAGCTTCCAGTAAGCAGCTACCTTAAAAGCTCGGAAACATCTAGCCATAAACAACCAAAGTGTATCTGTTCTTCCTCCACACCTAAGAAATCTTTTTCCTATACAAACAAGAAGAATATATGCAAAAGTCTAGTACAGGAAACGACATCACTATTTTTATGTAAAAGTGTGGCAAATTAGACTAGAGAGACATTCTGGGTAGAATATCACAAGACTGAGGGCAGGAGTCCTGGGCCCTTGTCTTGGCTCCAATATACTAACTGTGGTTCCTCTGATGTATCTCTAATTTGAAACTAATTTCCTCAGCTAATAGCAGAATTGCTCCACCAGCAGAGCTAAGATGGGGACTCAGAAACAACCGCCTATATAGGTGCTGTGGTCCAGCCAGCATGCAGTCAAGCCCCAGCTCTTCCACTCAAGGAGCGTCACGACCCTGGGCTTGCGCTCATTACTCACACTGCAGCATTCAGCCGCCTTCTAACTGAAGGGAGGAGGGCAGTAGCAGCAAGTTCACATGAGCAGGACCACTGAATGAGAATTTCATGACTCAGGCCACAGTAAAAGTGCAGTAAATATATTAGCTTATTTATTAGCTGTAAGTAGTATTACTATAACCATCACTTTATTCTCAAAAATAAATGTTGGTGGCTTACAGTGCAAGAAATATAGAAGAGAAGAAACCCAGGTGAAAGGCAATAAAGGTATGAAGATGAAGCTGACACCATAAAAGCACTATAAAGTCACTCTTCAGATAACCCAAGATTAAGGAATTCTTCTCTGAATATTCAAATTTGCATTGTTTAATATTTAGAAAAATCAGAAGTCAGAGATTCCACGTCTTTCTCTTCAATCTGTTAAGAATCAAAAGAATGATCTTGATAAAATAAATGAAAACATAAATTGGATAAAAAAGAATGATCTTGTATAATTCAAGATTTGAATATACAATGCCAAATAGGTAACTAAAAATATGTATATAAGCAATAGAATAAGTTGGGAAGAATAAAGGCTGAGAACAGGAGATGGAGAGAGGAGAGAGAATGGACTTTTTGAGCAGCAATCTAAATACCAAAGAGATTCCTCCTTGGGCTACTCAGGAAGACAACAGATTTCTGCCAGCTGCCTTGAGGCTGGCTTCCCCTTGGGGACAATCACATGTAATTATTTCCAAGCTGCTACTTTCATCCCCTGGAGCAGAGTCACATCCTTCCACTTATGCTGACACTGAAAGCTTGTTTTTTTTCCCTGAAGAAATGCAAAGGGCGGCTGAAAGGGCAGCGCTGTGCACACATGGGCATCCTATCCCTTGGGGACTCATCTGAGCTCCATATTCTCCATCCCCAGGGGGTTCAGTACATCTGTCTGGGGCCAAAGGCACACAGGAGCCCAGCTACTGTGACTGTCCCTAAGTTTTCTCTCCAAATCAGTCCCTTATTACAAACTAATCGGCATCGTAATTACAGTCCTTAATAAAAATGTCTGTGTGTGCCCTGGCCCTCCTGGAGAAAGAGCTGCAAGTCTCCTTGTATTCCTTCCTTTTCACAGAGCAGCAGCTCATGTCCCCTGGTTGAGGCCCATCTCAGATCTCTCATACTGCACTTTCTCCCTGGATGACTTTACCGACACTCATGTCTTCATCTGCCACATGTATAAGAATTGATGTTTCCCAAATGTCTTGTGAGCTCCAGGTCAAGATATATAATATATATGAAGCCATAACAGGCCTTTCCACTTAGATCTAGTTTCCCTTCCCCTACTGTCTTACCCTTTCTTCTTACCTCACCTTCTTATCCACTTTCTTACATTCAGCCTCACCCACTACACCTCCACACAGCCCCTTCTTTCTGCCCTCTCATCAAATGACATCAATTAACCAGTTCCAGCAATTTGAGAGTATCTAATATTCCCATCCATCCCTTTCTTCCTCTGGATTATCCAACTGGTTATTGGACCTTAGTGATCCTGCTCCTTCTTTTCTAGCCCTACAGTAAGTAGCTTCATTCAAGTTTTTATTGCATGACTATTAAATAGTGAACCAAACAGACGACTGTGGATCTCAAGATTCCCCCCCATTTCATCTTCCACATTATCACTACTTGGATGTCTTCCTGAAACATAATGTCTTCTTGGAAGCTGATGCTCTGTCAGGGGACGTTCAGCTTTAAGGGATACAATATGTTATTCTTTTCTTTTGTGTGCCCTTTCTCAAGGATTTACTATTCCTTATCAGTTCCTGGAAAACAGGAATGAGCAGAGCTGCACACAGTTCTCAGGACTGAGATCATGAGAAAGGGCACCTGCTTGGATTCCCTTCAGTGACCCCCTTCAGTGACTCCTTTCATTGACCTTACTTAAATGCAATCTATTCAGTTATGCCCCTCTTCCTCAGGATATGGAATCCTTTCTGGCCCTTTGAAGATTGTTATTTGCTTGGCTTCGTTTTTGCTCAGTTCTTTTTTTTAACTACCAAAAGCTGCCTTGTATGAAGATATATAAACATGCGTTTTTGCAAATAAAGCACCCTTGTTTCACTCGAGACTTGGGTCCCCTACATCCCTCTTCTTGTTGACTCCAGTCCCCAAGTCCCAGTCTACAAAGACCGTGACTGCTCAGAGATTAAGAAAATTCCCCCAGGTCATACAATCAGTAAGAAATTTAGGCTCAAAGTGTGCCTCACCCTCTTGCACTCACAGGTGATTTCTAATCAAGCCCCATCATCCGGGTCCCAGTTTATAACCTCAACCTCTTTCCCTGATGAGTAGGAAGAGGTCACGGTTGGTAAGAATGTGGTGTCTCCCTAAGGGACTGAACAGAGCAGGACAGTAATTCTCAAAAGACCAAATACCACAGACAACCATTTTGGATGAGGTATGAATGAGGAACTAAACTCCCTACATGTCCATTTGTTTCTTAAAGTTCATCTACTTGTAACTTTTAGGGAGACAGGTCTGCTAAACGCAAACACCAGTTTTTAGAAACCAGTTATAGCTCCCAAAGGGTCTTGTCTTGCTTTGCAGTTGTTGATCCGTCACTGAGAAATAGAATTTTGTTCCAAATACCCATTTGGAACAGGCCTTATAAAGATTAGCTATAAAGTTAATACTGCAAACTATTGAGTTAGAAGCAAAATGTAATTACAAATAACTTTATCATTATTATTTTACTTAGCATCTGTAGGCTCAAATTAAATATAGCTTATAATAAAAGTCTGTCAGTGCTATTCTGCATAATTAATCTGAACTTTGATACTCTTAAGCTTGTTAATGCAGAGCAGCCAATCGTAATAAACTGAAACTGAGCGCCTGATACATATTTTCAACACATAACAATTAAGATATGCATGAGCATGTACCAAACATCACACCTGGATGACACAGTAATTTATTCCAGTAATTATTTCAGTATATTTTTTTCACCAAAGATTTTATTCTGAGCCACATCCTATTGTTTTCCATCATCAAATAAAAAATAATGGACCTAATAAATTATCTAAGCTAAGAAACTTAGCATCCTGTAGAAAGGGCTATGGCCTCAAGTTGAGATGAGTGAGGGTGTCAAATGCTTGGTTCTCTTTGGGTCTGACCATGATCACAGTATGTAAGCAAAGAGAAGAATGTTAGATAACTCTTAGATCCCACCTCTTGATATTCGTATTCTCTGAGAAAACCCCTGGAACATCCAAGTTAGTAAATGTGAAGATTTTCAGCTAAAGGAATGGGAGTTAGCACTCTGTCACTGCATATGAAAAACAGCATGGGAGAGAGAGGTTACTCTACCTCAGCAGTTCTCAAAGAGTGGCTTGGGGACCACTTGTGGTCCCTGCGATGTTTTCAAGGGGTCCATGAAGTAAAGACTCTTTTCATAATAATAAGTCATTATTTGCCCTTTATATTCTAATTCTCTCAAGAGCATACAGTGGCGTTTTACAAAGTTACACTCTATACAGAACGCACAGATATGAATATCCAGCTTTCTCCTATCAAGCCAGATGTTAGAGTGATTTGCAAAACACAAAATAAGGCCACTCATCATAAAGTTTTGTTCGGGGAAAAATATTTTCCATAAAAATATGTTAATAAGTTATCATGTAATGGGTTTATTTTGTTCTTTTTAAATTGTATAAACAAATAATCAGTGTAAAAATTTCTTACTTTAGCTATAATCCATATGGACAGAAGCTTTGTGAGGTCCACAATAACTGTTAAAACAGAAAAGGGCTCCAGAGATTAAGAAGACTGAGAATCATTGCACAACCGGTGTTATGAAGAGAGGAATTCAATCAGCGATTAAGGATGATCCTCTGTGGCCACCCTCTAGGGTCCTTTTCCAGGTTTCCCTTTCTTGGCTAAAACATCTCTTTTCTTCTCTTAGCTGGTTAAGTCAATTCAATCTCTAGTTAAATTAATTCAACAGTTGTTTCCTTAGAGGCTGTTAGGAGCAATGCCCATGAAGATGGATACCTTTGGAGATATAAGAGCTCAAAGATGTTACAATAACCTAAGTAAAGATGTCCACATTGCAAAGTTACATGATGATACCCAGTAATACATAATTCAGTACCAACGCGAACAACACAAACAGTAAAAGGTGCTGACTTTGAGACGAAGAGAGGAATGTGACTAGGAGTTTGGGGGAACAAATCTACACCGAAATATCAGTGCCTGTTATATATCTGTTCTCTGCCTGTTCACCAAATGGCAATGTGGCAGCTCACAAAATGCATGCAGGATAATCAGAGAAAGAATAATAGGCAGAATAGCAAACATGCAGCCCAAAATGAAGCCCGACAAGAAAAAGATCTGTATCAAGGTCTAGAAGCAGCTATATAGTTCTCCACAGCCCAGTGCAAAATGAAAATTCAGTGTCCCTTGTTAAAATAAATAAATAAAAGTATCCCAGGATGGTGACAACAGAGCATTAAACCAAGAGTAAGGTCCTCTAAGGCCCCTGGACCCCTGCGTGACAACAGAGCATGTATGCGCACCCCTGCAGCCAGCCCTGGTAACAACCTCCACAACTGTTTAAGTTTGGTCCCAAGTCCAGCTTTAAACTAAGAAAACGAAGCAAAAGATATGATCAGTTTTAAAATGGATCGTGTCCATTACTCAGAAACTGCCATTAAAAAACAGGTCAGAATTACATCAGAATGTTAATTTGACAAAGAAGATGGGAGGTTATGTCATCTATACTCTTTCAATCCTCAGTCCAGGAAATAAACTCCCAGATATAACAGAACTGGCCAAGAGTTATGCTCTCTGGTGTACACACTGGGGTGAACTTAGAGCCTTAGTCTGCTCATTCTCAGCAGAGTTCTTAGAGAACACATCATTCTTCCCGTCAAAACTCACCCTCCTCACGCCACCATTTATTCCCATCAGGTACGACACCGAATGCAACACGTAACAGAAGCAGCGCATTCTTTGAATGGTTATTATGCGTCATGCATTGTTCCACACATCTCATTCTCACAAGCGTTTACGAAGGAAGATTACTATTATTCCTATCTTAGAGAAAAATAAATTCAGAATAATCAACTAACGCCATATAACTAGAAGGTGAACTTAGGCAATCTGACTCTTGCTTCTCTACTATCTCCCATCTTTCTGTTCTTCTGGACAGAAATCCCACAAGCATCTTTTTGAAAAACAGAATCCACAGATTTAGAAAACAGAAAGGAACCATAGTTAATATTTTTCTGGTCCAGCCCCTCATTTTACAGATAAAGAAACTGAAACCCATAGGAGATCACTGGCAAGAGACTGGTAAAGTTGATAAATAGTCTTAATACCACTTCCCCCAATCTTACTGTATATCATAATAATCCTGGAAACTAAAAAAAAAAAAAAAAGCAAAATCCTGGTCCCTTTACCAGACCAGGGCAGAGCCTTTTCTAATAACTGTGTAGGTGAGCTCAAGCAGCCGGAAAAGCATCAAAGAACAGTGATGGTACCCTCTGCCCCTCTGCCTCTCTGCCTCACAACCTCCAGTTTCCCTTCCCATCTGTATCAGTCAAACCTACCCCCTTTACATACCTGTGGGTAATGGATGGTTAAACAATGAAACTCCCTGTGACTTAACATCTCTGAATTAGATTGAAATCAATAAACCAGGCAAAAGCAAAATCAACGCTTTAACTCTCTGAACTCTGTTTTGGGTAGCTAATCGACATTTTCAAGAAGGATGGATTGAAAGATGGAAGAGACATACAGTAAAACGTAAGGTAGGGCTTGAACTCTAGCAGTGTCCGGTGAGCCTGTGAAATAGGAGATGTATAGGAAAATAATTTGCAGGGGAAGAATGTGAGGGTGGGGCAAAATTAAAAGACTTTATCTGATTTCTCTGTGGAGACAAAAGACATCCAGTCTTCTCAATTCCAGTAGTAAGACCTACACATACACTGTCAAGTGTGTAGGGGCTTACAAGCTGAAAACATACTTGGTAATAAACTTCATATGTGTTTATCTGTAAATAATTGTAAGAAGTTATTAATAGTCTAGACAATATATACACTGGCATGCTTAGAGATGGTGAACTGCTATCTGTAATTAACTTTGAAAAGTACCAAAAGGAAGACAGATTTATTGATAGATAGAGTGATGGATGGATAGATATATGCCCAGGAGTGGGATTGCAGGGTCATATGGTATGGGTGTATTTTTAGTTTTCCTAAGGGCCCTCCATACTGTTCTCCATGGTGGCTATGCCAATAGTACAGGAGGGTTCCCAGCAATAGTACAGGAGGATTCCCTTCTCTCCACTCTCCAGCATTTGTTATTTGTGGATTTTTTGATGATACCATTCTGCTAAGTGCCAGGTGATATCTCACTGTAGTTTTGGTTTGCATTTCTCTGATAACTAGCGATCCAGAGAAATGCATGGTCCAAAAGGACCATGCACCTCAATGTTCTCTGCAGCACTGTTTACGAGAGCCAAGACACGGATGCAACACAAATGTCCATCCACAGAGGAATAGATAAAGATGGCATGGGACATATATGCAATGGAGTATTACTCAAGCATTAGAAAGAATGAAATAATGCCATTTGCAGCAACATGCATGGACTGAGAGCACATCATACTGAGTGAACTCAGTCAGAGAAGGAGAAACATCACAACGTCCCTTTTATGTGGAATGTAAGAAGAAACGACACCAATGAAATGCAAATGGTACTTACAAAACAGAAAGAGATTCATAGACTTAGAAAACGAAACTACGGCTGCCTGGGGGAAGGGATAATTCAGGACTTTGGGAAAGTCATGTACACACTGATATATTTTAAATGGATAACCAACAAATACCTATTGTATAGAAAAAATAAGCAAATAAAAGCCTTCCTATTTTACAAAATAAATAAATAAATAAAGCTGGAGGAGAGGAAAAAAAAAGTTTCTCATGTGCTCTTGGAAAGCAGCTTGTTCCTTTGCTGTTGGTTTCCAAGCATGCTCATTCCCTTCTGGAGACCATGAAAACCAAGACCCTGGAGTTTCACACATTAAGATGAGGAAAATCAATTTCCTCCCACAAAAGACAGAACAAATTGGGTAGAAAATTACCATTTACTCCTTATTAATAAAGGTTTAATGGATTATCCATAAAAAAAACATGCATTACGCTTAGATCACAGTTTCTGATTTGAGTCCTAACTCAAGAATTGAGAAAGTAAACTCTGGGCAATGAATTTTCCCTTCTCCACACTGACCTCAGAAAGCATTTTCAAAGAAACAAATGTGGTAAATAATACACACACAAAAAGAAGAGTCTCCCTGGAGAAAGCAATCCATCTCTTCCTGGTTTCCACCTGTGTCATCCCCTAAGGGCTGCCTTCTAGGGCACAAGGATGAGATGGTAGATGCATGCTCCTTCTTCTATACCTATGATTCTTATCTATTATAAAGGTGTCTTTGCCCTGATGGCTCAGACAGTAACAAATCTGCTTGCAATGCAAAAGACCTGGGTTGGATCCCTGGGTTAGGAAGATACCCTAGAGAAGAGAATGGAAACCCACTCCAGTAATAAAAGTAACACTAATACCTCCTATCAGATCCTGCTTCTTTAGAGTCCTAGAATTTCATTTCTCCGCATATTTCAAGAGTTCCTCCCACAGACAGAAATGACTACTGGTATTTTTCTGGGTTATCCTTCACTTGACCCCAAGCACTTAACACTCTACAGATGGAGTTTCATTCTTTTGAATGGGTCTGTATGTTTCTGCAGCTGCTGCTTACCAATGAGACACATGGGAAACTAGCTTAGTTCCAATTACGACTTCTCTCCTCTTTCTAAGTTAGTATTGAACTCTTGGGTAGAGAAGAGAAACAACGATAAATGCTGCAGATTCATTGTTTTGAAGAAGACAGTGTTTCCATGCCTCCTGGATTATTCCAGTTCATGTTTATCTTGACCTACCATTTCTTCATAAAAAATTACAGTTTGTTCCTTGGAGTAATGCATTTTATTGACACCATCTTTTAACTGAGAAAGAACCATATTTTAAAGTATCCGTTTGCTTTGTGTTGGACATTCCTTCTCACGACTTACATTTGATTTAGGTGACACTGATCTAATTGTTAACTTTTAAATTCAGTTACTTATTCAGGAAATAATTACTGAGTATTCATTTACCAGGTATTGTATAATCACTAACATACAAATAAAATAAAATAAAACAATAACCCTGACCTTATATCCATAGTTTAAAGGAAGAAAATATGTAAATAACTCCAGTAAGGGAAGCATTACCCAGGGGTATGCTTTGAGTTCTAATTATGTTTTAAACAAGTCACCAAATACGTACAAAGCCATAACCAGAAAGCACGTTTTAACATTTTTTTAATGGTATCACTTCATCTCCCCCAAGAGTTATAAGGGCAGAAAATAAAACTCGACCAATCATGGTTTACTAGTTATATATTGTTATTCACTGAAAACAAATGATTTTCAGGTTTCTTTTTGTGGTATTGTGATTTCTGGCATAGAGTTCCTAAAACTCTTTGAATTTCCTAAATGATGAGAGAGATAAAGGTGTCTTTTGTTATGTTACCTATGTGACGTTTGGACCACACCCAAGGATAGGGGCTGCTTGACAATGCAGCCAACCTAGTGATTGGAAGTTAGGAACTTTCAGTCTCATCTCCCCCACCTCCCCAAACCACTAGGGAGGGAAGGGGGCACTGTACACAGCCTCCATAAAATCCCAAAAGGTCAAGGTTCAGAGAACCTCAGAGTTGGTGAACATTTAAGAGATTCCAAAATGCATCGCACCTGAAGGGCATGGAAGTTCAGTGACCTTTCCCCATGTTTTGCTGTACACATCTCTTCCATCTGGCTATTCCTGAATTATATCCTATAATAATAAGTCCATAATCAAGCAAGTTGGGGCTTCCCAGGTAGTGTAGAAGTAAAGAATCCACCTACCAGTGCAGGAGACACAAGCAACACAGGTTTGATCCCTGCGTCGGGAAACTCCTCTGGGGTAGGAAATAGCAACCCACTGTAGTATTCTTACCTGTAACATTCCATGGACAGAGGGGCCTGGCAGGCTACAATGCACGAGGCACAAAGAGAGGACACAGCTGAGCTGCTGACCATGGCAACGATGACAATCAAGCACGGAAACTGTGTCAAGTTCTTTGGGCCACTGCAGCATATTAATCAGACAAAAGGAGGGCCTGTAGAACTTGGAATCTACAGCCAGTTGGTCATTAGCATGGGTAGTAACCTGAGCTTGCAAATAGCATCTGAATTAAGGGTGGGACTAGACTAGGTTGTTTATAGTCTCTAAGTCGTGTCCGACTCTTCTGTGACCCCATGGACTGTAGTCTGCCAGGCTCCTCTGTCCATGGAATTTTCCCAGGCAAGAATATTGGAGTGGATTGCCATTTCTTTCTCCAGGGGATCTTCCCAACCCAGGGATCAAACCCACATCTCCTGCACTGACAGGCAAATTCTTTACCACTGAGCCATCTGGAGAGTCCAACCTTGTGGGAACGAGTCCTTAATTTGTGGGATCTAAAATTATCTCTTAGTAGATCATATCAGAATTGAGTTGAATGGTAGGACACTCAGCCAGTGTTGTAGAACTTTCAGGTGGTGAGGGAAAAATCCCCCAACATGTCAGAACTCGTGATCAGAATCTTGGGCTTTAAATGCAAGTAGTAGGATTTTATTATATAAAAGTAATTTTTTAAAAAAATTGCCAAGGCACTTTAAAATATTTGATCAGAGGAATCTGTTATAGAAACTTCTTATTACAATGCTTGCACAGGATAATAATACCATGTAACAATTTATGTTGGGTTTTTGCCCACTAGTAATCAAAAATCTTAGTATCTTCTAAATCTTAGGTATGCTGAAGCTGTTATTAATACTGTATGTTAAAAATTGGGGACACAGAGTAGAAAAAATGTTACTCACTTACTAAGGGTCCTGAGGTACTCAAATATGAACTGCAATAAATGCAGGATCAATATTACAGCTTCCTGACTTCTGGCACCTTGGCCGTTACAAAAGCAACCTATTCACTCATGGCTGACCTCAGTATCGATTTGCTTACTACACCCTGTTCCTCTGAGACCAAAACCTCTACTAACCCTCTTGTTGGGATCCTTTTTATCAAATCACTCTCAACAAAAACGACTCTTGATGCCCAGAATCTACCTCTTGAAGACACTTGAGGGAGATATAGTGATCACTCATCACTCACTTGCTTTTTTAACTCTATCCTATATGGAGAAGCAAAAAAGCAATGTATTAGGTCATAATACATCTTAGATTAAATTTGGTAGTGACATCAAGGAGAGCTCTGTAGAATACTTCATCTGCCTCGCCAATACAATGGCTTAAAATTACTATGCTCATCCAGGACTTTCCTTCAGCATTCAAGAATGTGTCACAAATTTATTTATGTTCTTTGTGAATAATGAATCAGGTAAATCACCTCCTATCTAGTAAAATAAAATTTCTTATGCTTTCTGCTAAGATGACATCTTACAAATTTTAAATTCTATTATTCTGTGGGTGTGGCTTAGTGGAGAATTATATTTATTCTTCTTGCCTTCAATTTTGCTATCATCCCAATAAAACCTAACTTTCAGCATCATTCAAATGAATTTGTTTTCACTAAGACTGTCAATAATTTCTAGTTTCCAAATCAAAGTGATTTTTTCCCTCAGTACTTCTATGAGACATCTGCTGAATTTGATCATAACTTGGTAAAAAGGAATTTATACCTCACTGCCTTAAAATCTCACCTTTCTGTACCCACCACCCCGACCATTCTTCTGATGTTATTTATCATCATGGAGTTCCAGTTCTTTATCAATCGCTAGATATGGGTGCATCTAAGAGTTGCATTCTTATTCTATGCCCATTTATTGCTCTCTTAATTACTGAATGGTCCCAAATCTGTATCTTCAACCCAGACTGCTTCTTTGAGTTAGAAATTTACATATTCAATTTTCTGTTGCAAGTACCTATATGTTGCATTTATGAGCAGACACCTTAACACGTTTAGTAATATCCATTTTCATATAAGTGCTTCATAAAGTTTCCTTTTTCCTCTAATTCTCTACTTCTAGAAAACTGAATACTGAGAGTTCTGAAAATCTTAACTGCTAAAGTCTCTCAAGTCTAGGCTTCCCTCTCCAGGCCTAACTAAAATGTTCTAGTTTGAGTAAACATTTCTAGAAACAGATCTATGAAAACAGACTTTACCAGAACTATCAAGTATGAGGAAATAATCAAAATGTGGGTACCAATTTGCCTTTTTTTAAATTTTTATTTTTAAAGTTAAAAGTTTGCTGGATACCATTTAGTATAGATCATTTATAAAACATTTGAAATTAAAATTTTAGCCCCTAACTTGGAATACCCTATTTCTTTGTTTCAAAGTTCTAATCTAGAAATATTTGGGAATATTTCCTTCCAGATTAATTAACAACTGAACTATTAGTTCTCAACATAACTTTTATCAAAAGTTTTTAAAAGATGAAGTACATTGTGAGTTCTTGATAATACATTTATTTACCCTTTTAAATTTAAACATGGGTTTAATTTTTCCTGTTTAAAAATGTTGCCTTATGGGCAAAAGCATAAGGAGTTTTTCTCTATTTTGTTCTTGTCCAAACTGGGAGGTACATGGATTGTGATCAAAATTAAAATAAGAACAGTAAGTTTGTTTCAGATAAATATGTCTTTATTTTCCAAAGAGCTGACTCATTGGAAAAACCCCTGATGCTGAGAAAGGTTGAGGGCAGGAGAAGATGGGGTCAAAAGAGGATGAGATGGTTGGATGGCATCACCAACTCAATGGACATGAGCTTGAGCAAACTCCAGGAGATAGTGAAGGACAGGGAAGCCTGGCATGCTGCAGTTCACAGGGTTGCAAAGAGTCAGATGCACTTAGCGACTGAACAACAATTTAATGGACTGCAATATTAAAAAACAAAAACAAAAACACATATCCATTAAGAAAGAAAGTGAAGTTGCTTGGTCGTTTCTGACTCTTTGCGACCCCATGGACTATAGACTACCAGGCTCCTCTGTCCATGGGATTTTCCAGGGAAGAGTACTGGAGTGGGTTGCCGTTTCCTTCTCCAGAGGATCTTCCCCACCCAGGGATCGAACCCAAGTTTCCTGCATTGTAGGCAGACGCTTTACCATCTGAGCCACCAGGGAGGTCATATTCATTAAGGGTTATAGCCAACAAGTTTGAAAGCCAGCAGTTTAATCTACTGCAATACATAATTTCAGTAAAGGACACTTAACATATGAATTCTTAAAAGGAGCTAAGTCAAACAAACAAACAAAATTCTCCAAACATGCATTTTTCTCCATTTTAACTCTCTGTAAGGTCAAAATCTAAAATATGTGATGTGTAGCCCTTTCTTCTCAATCATTGGTAAAAATACATTTTCCAATTGTCATTCATGTTTGCACTTCATTATTTTTGAAGTCCAAAGTCTTTGTAATATATTAAACAGTGAAAGTCATTAAGCCAGAACAAAGGCAGCACAAAGGCTGCAGGCTACAGGAATTGTACCGTTATTGCTCTGGGTTGAAGGTCTGTGCCCTTGCCTGAGGCACACCCTTGCAACAGCTTCTGGAATATCACCTCATGAAAATCAAGCCTCATCACCTGCATTTTCACCACAAAAGCAGTGAGCTCTCCTAAACAAGAGACTCTAATTGTCTAAAAGCATACGGTATACAAAACCAAGAATGAACCCTGTAAACCATGGACTTTAGGTGATAATGGCGTGTCCAATGTTAAGTTCACTCACTGTAAGCGATGTACCACTATGATTGTTTGTTGTTTAGCCACTCAACCCAGTCTGACTCTTTTGCAACCCTATGGACTGTCGTCCACCAGGCTCTCTCTGTCCATGGGAATTCCTAGGCAAGTATACTGGAGTGGGTAGCCATTTCTTTCTCCTGGGTATCTTTCTGACTCGAGGACTGAACCCACATCTCCTGCACTGGCAAGTGGATTCTTTACCACTGAATCACCAGGGAAGCCCACCACTGTGGAGAAATGCTGATAATGGGGAGAATATACATGCGAGGAGCAGGAAGAATATAGGAAATCTCTGCACCTTCCTCTCAGTTTATCTAGTAATCTAAAGCTGCTCTAAAAATTAAAGTCTCATACACTTTTTTTTTCTCTTTAAAAGAGGACTTTGAGGGTATTTGAGAACACTGCCAGTTCTCCTTTTCAATAGCTGATGATGTAGTTTGAATTATCTGGGCCTTCTGCTTCTCAGTTTATCTCATCCTTGCCAGAGGCTTTTAGGTTATTTTTTTATTCAGATAAAGTGTTTCGTAAATGAAAGGCAAGCCATCTTTTCACTCCACCACTAGGGATAATGAATCCTGGTAGAATGTTTGAATCGCCTATGCTGATTTTACCTTGGAACATCTTTCCTTCTGTTCTAGACAAACTTTGAACAGGGGCGTGCACTAAAATGTACCCAACATAAAGAAAAGCAGAAGAAGCTGAGAAGGTTCTATCCCACTGGACAAGAGGGCAGTGTCACACGTGCCTAGCTCAATCCAACAGTTTAAACTGCAACTTTCTCAACACAGAGGCATCTTTCCACGTTGCTGTTTGTCTTTGGGAACATATGTGAAGCAAGGTGTGTTGTTACTGCTTGGGAAAAATCTTTTCCCCTGATGTTTTATTTCTATGCCAAATTATAGATTATCATAGCTTGGTTTTAGAAGGAAATGAAACTATTTTCTAAGAGATTTGTAATTCTAAAAGGGCAAAAAAAAAAAACCAACAACAACAACTTACATAATTCTAAGGTATAACATATTTAGCTAGACTTCAGATTTGGAAAACAGTCAGTCTCATCTTTGCCTGCATGCTCACTTGTGGCCTACTGACAACTCTTTCTGCCCTGTCACAATGAGGCAATAACTTTGAGTGGATGAACTGAAAGTACACCAAAGCTTCTAAAAATTGCCTTTCCCACTCTTCTGTTCCATGCCCTTCGTACTTTTTTTTGGGGTGGGGGGGTCACTCTGTAATAATACCTAGTGCTTACACAGCACTTTCTGTATGTCAAGCATTGTTTCAGATATTCCCTACAATAACTCATTTAATCTTTTTTTAATCTAATTATTTGGCTGATTTGGTCTCAGTTGTGGCATTCAGATCTAGTTCTGTGCATGCATGCTCAGTCATATCCAACTCTTTGCAACCCCATAGACTGTAGACAGATGCCAGGTTCCATTGTCCATGGGATTTCCCAAGAAAGAATATTGGAGTGGGTTGCCATTTCCTATTCCAGGGGATCTTCTTAACCCACGGACTGAACTCACTTCTCCTGCATCTCCTGAATTGGCAAGCGATTTTACCACTGAGACTCCTGGGAAGCTCTCTGGTTTCCCGACCAGGGATCAAACCCAGGCCCCCTATACAGACAGTGTAGAGCCTTAGCCACTGGACCACAAGTGAAGGCCCTCATTTAATCTTGATAACAATCATATGAGATAGCTCTTCTGTGAAATCATAGATTCCTTCCTTCCCTCCTTGATAGCCAGTGAATTCTTTCAGGGTGGGGATTTTGTGTTCATCCTTTTGATTGAGAAAATGCCCAAAAGAATTTTGTTGTTGTTTATTGTAAATAGCATATTTCCAGAGGTGATCACTTAAAAGAACTTTCTGTTTACTCAAGAAATATACTTTCACTGGTTTATCGATAGTGCATTAAAAGAAAGCAGCTAGAGAACAGAATTATATAATGCATCATAGGACTAAATAAACAGCAATTTATAAAGAAAAGGATGAAGGGAAATAATTTTTAGCCACATACTGTCAGCATTTTCTCAGCTTTTATGAGATGGAAAGCTGAATACAAGGGCAAGTAAGCATTTGCCAAAGCCAGCTATCTAGGCTTTGTGAACATAGCCCTCAATTTACGAACCAAATAAGACTCCAATGAAGAATAACATTTATTTACTACTATTGACAGGAAAAACATTGAATTTAATTAATTCAGTAACACTGAATTGTAACAGATCAGATTACTGAGTCTGTGGGTTATTTAGAGTTACAATAATATAGCAGAAAATGTAGAGATTTTAGAATTAGAGAGAATTAGTTTGAATCTGATTTCACCTCTTAAAAGCTCTGTAATCTTGTATAAAACATTTAACTGCTCTTAATCTCTCTTTCTGCTTTTTGCAAAATGGGGATATAATCTACGTGGCAAAATCATAGTAATATTAAACGAACCGATATATGTAAAGTATATAATCCATAGTTGATGCTCTATAGACTGGTGCCTTCAGTCATCACTGCTCCCCTTTCTCTTAAAATGCCAACATCAAGTCATTCCTCGGCTGGTATCTAAATTTCACCAGGTAGTAGTCAACCAAGGAAAGAAAAATTGCAATTTTACTTTATTCAGTAACTTAAGTTATTAAGCCTAAAAGTAGCTCCAAAAATGTATTGATGCAAATAGAGTTTTCTGCGCAACATTTAGGATTATAGCCTTTTTTCTTTCTACTCCTTATTTCACTCCTGACATTGGAGGTGGCCACTGCCTGATTGTTCCTTTCCTTCTTCAATCTTATCTGAGGCACCATTCCTAAACAAGTTTAGGAGCTGGGAAGGAAGTATGATGAACATTTAGTAGGTATCACCCTTTTGCAGCAAGTTCTCCTGACAAAGCACCACAGTTGCTGAGTAGGTATGATAAAGATTATGTCAGCACAATGCATAATGTGTATATAAAACAGAATAATTCTACCTTTTTGAGCATCAAACATATTTTTGCAAGGTATATTTTTTACTTAAAATGTAGTTTCCATAGATTTATAGCATCTTCCAGTCCATTTCTTTTGAAGCTTATTTTTAAAATAATTTGGGGCATGTTATAGGCAATATTTACTGGGTCCATGTACAAAGAAAAACATAGAATCAAATATTTAGCACTTTCTCTCAACAGAAGGTGAAAGGAAATCCCTAATTTAATGTACTTCTGAGTGATCTATGACTAGCATCCTGTAGATTCCATATAAAGTTTCCCAGGTGAAGTGTGCTATATTAAGTATGAAAGATAATTTTTCTATAAATATGGTCTCTCTTTTCCTTCTTTGCAGTTTAAGTTTTAGACTCCAAAGGTAATATTTTTGAAATAGGACAGAAGTCAGCTACTCATCAAAGCAAGACTTTAAAACTGCAGAGCAGACAAGCTATCATTTCTACTTTTCCTTTTTGTTACATACAGCAATTTGGAGAGAACCATTTATCTCCGAGGACACATGGGCTTCACCCGAATTAAGGTTCAAATTGGGCCATGACATCAATGCATACATATTAATAGATACTCTTTTAGGACTCAGTACACTAAAATAGAACAACTCGTTTGAAACTCTTAATTTCAAAGGCAATAATACAGGTTTAAAAAATAGTCATTTACCCTTAGTTCAATTACTCTACTAGGCTACATAAATCTTACAGCCAGCTACCAAGCCATTGAGCTCTTATCCTAAGCTATGAGTTAAAAAGTAGGATAGAGATTCTAGGCATTGTCTTTACCTTCATCTGGGAGGGATTGGGGGCAGAAGAGGATGACAGAGGATGAGATGGTTGGATGGCATCACCGACTCGATGAGTTTGGGTGAACTCCAGGAGTTGGTGATGGACAAGGAGGCCTGCCGTGCTTCGATTCACAGGGTTGCAAAGAGTTGGACACAACTGAGCAACTGAACTGAACTGAACTGAGGAAGGTCTGGGCTTCACTCAAGTAACAGAAGGTCCTAAAACTAATGAGTATAGTCTGCCAAAGCAAAACAGTAATGTCAAGAGAATCTTAGTTCAACTCATTGAAGTCTGTTAGACTGACATGCACCTGATCTTCTCTACAGTTAACTTCCAATTCAGTTCATCAGGTTTATTATAATACCTTGAGGTATCTACCTTATATAGATAAAACAACACATTAAACTAAACATCTACTTTAGCAAGTTAAGTTATATTTCCCTCAACACCAAAAGATAAAAGAGTCAAAACCTGAAGCTATCACTTTCATGAAAGAAGCAACTTCTAAATTAAGGGCTGTTTGAACCACAGGATGTGGTCTTTTTGGTAACCCCTTTTACTTGCTTACTTAACATGAATTAACTCTGTGTGAGATTGAGATTTAACATCAAAACAATCTTAGACAAAGAAATAAGTGAGATATAACTCTATCATGTCTATGAATGTTTTTACAACCCTAGACTATCAACACTGGAAAAGTGTAGATAAAATTCTAGAGCTGAATCCACACATACATATTTTCTCATATCACTTCGCTCACTCCATGAAAACAAACTAAAATTTTCCATGCAGAATATTTGCTCTGGGGGACTTCCCTGGTGGTCTAGTGGGTAAGAATCTGCCTTCCAGTGCAGTGGAAGTGGGTTCGATCCCAGGTTGGAGAACTGAGACCCCACATGCGATGGGGCAACTAAGCCCCCCAGGCCACAATTATTGAGCCTGCCCACCCCAACAAAGATCTCACATGTGACAACTAAGACCTGATGCAGCCAAATAAATAAATAAATAAACAATTTAAAAAAAAAAAAAGAATACTTGTTCTGGAACCAAAATGTAGCCTGAGGTAGAGGTAGAACATTTTGGCGTCTCTCGATGAAGCTGTAATAATATGCAAAACAGATATATTCATATAGATCCCAAGTTTGTTATATACTGTTATATATTCATATAGATCCCAAGCTATAAAGTATGCCATGTAAAATACCTATTAAAGAGTAGATAAGTTTTCAGTTCAGTTCAGTCGCTCAGTTGTGTCCAACTCTTTGTGACCCCATGAATTGCAGCACGCCAGGCCTCCCTGTCCACCACCAACTCCCGGAGTTCACCCCAACTCACGTCCATCAAGTCGGTGATGCTATCCAACCATCTCATCCTCTGTCATTCCCTTCTCCTCCTGTCCCCAATCCCTCCCAGCATCAGAGTCTTTTCCAACGAGTCAACTCTTCCCATGAGGTGGCCAAAGTATTGGAGTTTCAGCTTTAGCATCAGTCCTTCCGAAGAACACCCAGGACTGATCTGGTTGGATTGCCTTGCAGTCCAAGGGACTCTCAAGAGTCTTCTCCAACATCACAGTTCAAAAGCATCAATTCTTCGGCACTCAGCTTTCTTTATAGTCCAACTCTCACATCCATACATGACCACTGGAAAAACCATAGCCTTGACTAGACAGACCTTTGTTGGCAAAGTAATGTCTCTGCTTTTGAATATGCTATAAAACTAAATATTATTATGGAGTAAATTCCTTAAGGGCAGGCAGCTATTGTTTTACATTCTTCTTACCAATGAAAGAACCAGGTACATTATCTTGCAAACATTACAGAAAATTAATGGTACACAGTTTGGATTCTAATAATAAAAAATCACATAAAAGATTTTTGGAAAAGAATTTTGATGGCTAACATCCATAACTGAAAACCATTTCATGAAAAATTTAATGTTATTACTTGCAGTGACATGAAAAGTCTAAAGTATAATCCTGGCCTGAAGAAGGTAAGGCAAAAAATGTATGCTTACAGCTAAACTACTTTACTGAAAATGGCAAAGGTAGCCCCTGGAGAAAACGTATCATGTCAGATTATACAGTTTCAGAGTAGATTCAGTAAAGCATCTACGGTTAACAGCTATGAGTTGGGATTTCACAAATGGACAACCCGATAACACAAGAAAACACCACTGGTAATGCTAACAACAGCTTCTACTATCTAGGCTAATGAGTAGGTTAACATATTTAGGAAAAAAAATGATGCCTTATTAATTCGACTGGCAGCAGATGATGAGAGAGAGGGGTGACCCTCATGCACTAGTGTACTGAAGAGAGCTTCCTGACACCTTGTGCTGCACTTGCAGTAATGGACCCAAAGTGAGTTGCTCGGTTTATTGAGGCAAATGGCATCAATCTCCACAGCACTTCCCTATCATTTTTTTTTCCTGGTCTTGGCCCTGTCTTTGAAACAACTGTGAGAAGTGGGGGACGGGTCTCTGTTATCAGGAAACATTCCCCCAGATTCACGTGGATTTGATGTAGTTCCTGATCACTCTTTTGGCCCATCAACCTTATTCTTGATCTCATATCCTAGAGCACACTGAAGTAGTATTTATAGAAAAGCAAGAACCACCTGCCAGCAAAATGTTGTGCTAATACTAATTAGGGCTCAAGAATATGATTCTATTTAAGCCACAAACTCTACCCACCCTCATTTACTGAGTTGTCACCCTTGTGAGGTATGTTAGTAATTGTCTCATTGAACTTTTATCATGCCTCCCCAACACCATTTTTATTGATAAGGAAGAGAATACCCATGGACAGAGGAACCTGGTGAGCTACAGTCCATAGGATCACAGAGTCGGACACGACTGGAGTGACTTAGCACATGCATGCACAGCTCAGAGAGATCAAGTCACTTACCCGATTTCACAATCTAGCACCAAGAGAGTACTGATATAACTATTAAGAACACTGATTTTGGAACAAGAATAATTCACAGTTTGAAAGCTCTTCTGTGTCACCTGCTAGCTGTATGAACTTTGGCAAAAGAATCTTCACACCAACTTGTGGGGTCACATGTCTTCGTTTCCCCTGAACAGCTTTGGCTTACACTTGTCCCAGAGCGTCAATAGCGCCCTCTTTTCAGTTTGGACAGTAAATTACATAACCATCCCACACTGGAGAATCAGCACTTCCAAGTACAGATCAGGGAATGAAAAGCACTGTCTCCATAAGACTATTGCTGACGGCCAATGTTATGATAAAGGTGAAGCTCTTACCACAGGCTATGGCACGGTTTTAAAACAATAATATTTTGCTATTATTATTATCATTATTATCATCTCATAATACAACATGCACATATTCTGGTGTTTTAAAAGAGATGGAAAATTAACTCCAGCAAAGTCTGAGAAGACTTGTTACTGGAACACTAAGTGCAGGTGCCTGTGTGTAGAAGATACAATGTGTAAGACATAAAAACTGTAAGTAGGGAGACACAAGAGTCCTGGGCATTATTCTTGGGTCAGAAAGATCCCCAGGAGGAGGAAACGGTAATTCACTCCAGTATTCTTGTCTGGAAAATCCTATGCACAGAGGAGGCTGACAGGCAATAGTCATGGAGTTGCAAAGAGTCAGACACAACTGAACATGCCCATGAGTACACACACTCACACACACACAGACTGAATTATGGAGGAGGGTCTTGTCCATCGGGATGAAGACTTTGGTTTCGCATTTTTAGGGAAAGCTAATGAATGTTTCTAAAGATGACGATCGGTATCATCTCTCTCTTTCGGGGAAATAACTCCTGCTACACTATCTTTTTCTCCCTCCCCCTTCTCATCCTCCCTACTCATCACTATGATACAGTCCATCACCGAGCCCTCTCCTGGCCACTCCCAAACACCACCAAGCATATGTCCTTCTCTACATCTCCAGCATGAGCCTCCTTAGCCTGATCACCACCATCTCTCACCTACAACATCCGGTAGCTCTGGTCCTCACTGCTTTCCCTGCTTCGACTCCAGTACCCCAGCCTTAAGCTATTCGTCACAGACAAACTAGAATTCATGGTTTCTTTTTCTTTACTACATTTTTTAGAATAATTCTAATTTACTGAAGTTATAAAGATGGTACAGAGAGTTCCTATAAAACCTTCATCCACTTTTCCAATGTTACCATCTTACATCATCATGGTATGTTTATCAAAACTGAGAAACTGGTACATTCCTATTAACTAAACAGCAAACTTTACTCAGAATTATCAGTTTTTCCAATAATATTCTTTTTCTGTCTCAAGGTTCAATCCAGAATACAATGGTGCATTTAGTTGTTTCTCCATAGTCTTGTTCAATCTGTGACATCTTCTCAGTCTTTGATTTTTCATGGCCTTAACAGTTCTGAGAAGCACTGGTCAGGTATTTTACATAATATTCCTCAATTTAGGTTTGTTTGATGTTTCCTTGTCTTTATAAATTTAACAGATGCTTACCAGAAGTGAAAGGTCCTTCTCATCCTATTGTGTCTGGAGTAATGTCTTAGTCAGTTCAATTCAGTTCAGTTCAGTTGCTCAGTCATGTCCGACTCTTTGCAACCCCATGAATCGCAGCACCCCAGGCCTCCCTGTCCATCACCAACTCCCAGAGTTCACTCAAACTCATGTCCGTCAAGTCAGTGATGCCATCCAGCCATCTCATCCTCTGACGTCTCCTTCTCTCCTGCTCCCAATCCCTCCCAGCATCCAAGTCTTTTCCAATGAGTCAACTCTTCCCATGAGGTGGCCAAAGTATTGGAGTTTCAGCTTTAGCATCAGTCCTTCCGAAGAACACCCAGGACTGATCTCCTTTAGAATGGACTGGTTGGATCTCCTTGCAGTCCAAGGGACTCTCAAGAGTCTTCTCCAACACCACAGTTCAAAAGCATCAATTCTTCAGCGCTCTGCCTTCTTCGCAGTCCAACTCTCACATCCATACATGACCACAGGAAAAACCATAGCCTTGACTAGACGGACCTTTGTTGGCAAAGTAATGTCTCTGCTTTTAAATATGCTGTCTAGGTTGGTCATAATTTTCCTTCCAAGGAGTAAGTGTCTTTTAATTTAATGGCTGCAGTCACCATCTGCAGTGATTTTGGAGCCCCCCAAAATAAAGTCTGACACTGTTTCCACTGTTTCCCCATCTATTTGCTATGAAGTGATGGGACCAGATGCCATGATCTTCGTTTCCTGAATGTTGAGCTTTAAGCCAACTTTTTTACTCTTTCTCTTTCATCAAGAAGCTTTTTAGTTCCTCTTCACTTTCGGCCATAAGGGTGGTGTCATCTACATATCTGAGGTTATTGATATTTCTCCCGGCAATCTTGATTCCAGCTTGTGCTTCTTCCAGCCCAGTGTTTCTCATGATGTACTCTGCATAGAAGTTAAATAAGCAGGGTGACAATATACAGCCTTGACATACTCCTTTTCCTATTTGGAACCAGTCTGTTGTTCCATGTGCAGTTCTAACTGTTGCTTCCTGACCTGCATACAAATTTCTCAAGAGGCAGGTCAGGTGGTCTGATATTCCCATCTCTTTCAGAATTTTCCAGTTTATTGTGATCCACACAGTCAAAGGCTTTGACATAGTTAATAAAGCAGAAATAGATGTTTTTTCTGGAACTCTCTTCCATACAGGATGCTAAAACAAAATACCACAGATTGCGTAGCTAATAAACAACAGGACTTTGCTTGTCATAGTACTGGAGGCAGGAGGTTTGAGATCAGGGTGCCAACATGATTGGGTGAGAGCCCTCTTCTGAGCTTCAGATTACAAAAGGGACCAGAGATCTCAAAAGGCAAACATCCCACTCATGAGGGTTCTTCTCAATTTCCTAATAACCTCCTCACACCATTAGGTTTTCAACTAATAAATTTTGGTGGGACACAGATTCAACCTATAACAGTACATGACATTCATATGACTCATATCTAGTCATGTTAACCTTCATTACTTGGTTGCGGTGGTGTCTGCTGAGATTCATTATTCCAAATACTGTTTTTCCTTTTCCATACTCTATTCATTTGAAGCAACTCACTAAATCTTCCCCTACTTAAGAGGAGAAGCATTAAGTTCCACTATCCGCAGGAGGAAAGATCTACATTTATTGTTTGGAATTTACCTGTAAGAAATATTTGTCCTTTCTCCTCTATTTAACTATTTATTCAATCATTTATTTAATTATGGATTCATGAATATCTATTATATAACATGGTTTTAAAAACAGAGATAATGTGTTATTACTTATTTGCTTAAAATGCCAGTGTAGCTTTCTCTTACATTAAAATAAAATCTAAACTCCTTACCTCTCTAACAAAACCTATTTGCATACTTAGTTTGTGACTTGTCTCAGACCACTCACTATCCCTCCCTTCCAGTCCACAGATCATACCTACAAGAGTCTTTGCTTGAACTTGTCATACTGTTCCTCTGTCCCTATGTTGAGATTTTAAACTAACTGGTCTCTGCCGGGAACACTTTTATCTCTGATCTTTGCATTCCTGTCTCAGCTTAAAAGCCACCTTCTCAGAGCAGCCTCTCCTAATTCCCTGCTAAAAACTAATGAATCAGTTATACTCACTCATACTCTTTTGGTAACACTCATCATAATTGGAAGTTACTATTATCACTCTAACGTATGTTGGCTCCTTGTTCCCTCCACACCCTCCCACCAGAATGTAAACTGGGTGAGAACAGGAACTTCATTTCACTGTACTCAGCGCTCAGAATATGTAGGGCATAAGAGATGATAAGCTTCCCAGGTGGAGCTAGCGGTAAAGAATCCACCTGCCAGTGTAAGAGGTGCCAGAGATGCAGGTTTGATCCCTGTCAGGAAGGTCCCCTGGAGGAGGAGATGGCAACCTGCTCCAGTATTTCTTGCCTGAACAATCCCATGGAGAGAAGAGCCTGGTGGGCTACAGTCGATGGGGGTCACAAAAAGTAGGACACAATTGAGCACTCAAAAGATGATAAATGCTTGATGAAAATATACATAAACAAATGAATGAAGGGGACGACTAAAAGGCCTGATACAGAAGGCAGAATTAGAGAAACACTAATAATGAAATCAGGAGGTGAGGGAGACTTACATTTCTAAGGCTTATAATTTGTTGTCCATGCTATTGATCACAGGCTCAGTACTCTTTCATTTCTAAAGAGGTCTTCCTCCTTCCTTGAGGATCATAAATCACATACTCTGATTTAGGGAACTGCCAACAAATCTGCATCTATATTGTATCAGAACAGTGACCTGTTTTAAAAAATAATTAGCTATCCTCTCTGCTCTATATCTCCTCCCTAATTTGACAAATCCTTTACTTGGCCTTCCCAATCTTCAGCCACTGCTGACAAACTATTGCCAAAGCTTATTTAGAGCTTATGTATTCACAGGAACAGAAACAAGACAAAAAGTGTTAGAGGAGGCAGGCCAAAAGGCAAGGGAATGCCTGTTATTTACCTTCCATCTGCTTCTCCAGTCATTTTAGGCCTAAATCTGCTCTATTTTCAGACCAAGGCACATTGCCCTGAGGGCACCTTCAGGAAGAACCAGTTGAAATCCTACCGCCCACCAATGTGTTCACATCGCCTGCTACTCCCTCCTCTCTGCTCCCAATCCTGCCTGAATTTTCATACTTTACAGAAAGGCATGTTATTAATAAAAACCACCCTACGTTTACTTCAGGGGAAGTCAACAGAGAGAGAAATCAGGTAATAAAACACTACTTTTAATTCCAACTTAAATCCATGTGATTTGTGAGTACAAATTTAGTACTAATCTTCTTAAGGGATATAGTAGCGGTAGAAGGATGCTTAACAATCACACTGATGAAGACCTGGCATTTCCCAGCTCCTATCACTAGTGCGGTGGGTTATTAACAGACTCACCCATCACTATCAGGATATCATCTGGGAGGTGACCTTGCCTACTTGCAATGCCGTTTGTATCTGGCTCTGGGCTCTGCAAAACTTTCTTTCTCACTGTCTGTAATAGTCTTGATCTCATCTCTAAATATCAATAATCATAATAGTAAACTCCTACCCATACTTCAAGTCTCAGCATCTTACTGTCAGAAATGTTTGGGGATTTTTTAGTGATACTTCTAAGAACCAATAACAGTAACAGTTCCCTGAACTTCTCATGTTCTGGTACTCTGTGAGTAGTACTTGCTTACTTTCTAGCTTTCTTACCAGGCACATAGTTCCTTGAAGGTGGCCAATGGGTTGATCAACTTGTCCCCAGTTCTAGGATGGAATTACCAGTTCAGAATATGGTATGAGGCAGTTAATCAAAAAATACTTAGACAACATTTTTGCATTTTTACTTTCAAAAAATAAGCTCCTCAAAGGAAGATTCTCAGTCACAAGACAAATGTTTCGATGTGCTATTCACAGTTAATAACCAAGTATTTACTTTATTATGTACCACGTACAAAACTTAAAATTCACAGGATGCTTTCAGTCTGTACTGTGTCATGGTTTGCAAATGAGGAATTGCCATAATCTGAATGGCAGTTATTGATTTGTTTTTTAAAAATAAATTCCTATTCTTTTCTCAGTTTTATTAAGATACAGTTGACATATAACATTGTATTAGGTTAAGGTGTACAGCATATTTGATATATGTAAATGTGTAAACTGCAAAAAGATTGCCACAATATGTTATTTATTGGTTGTTTGGTATTTGACCATGTCTTTTCCTTTTAACTTACTTTCAGCCTATTCATTCCTAATGAAACATCCTAGGATCTCAGCAACCAAACAGAACTTTGAACTCTTCTACTTCAGAACATTTAAAAGAAAAAAATGCAAAAACAGCAATTTGATCAATTAGGATTCTTCTCAAGGACTGCTTTTTCCCTCTTTGACTCCTCCACTTATTGGAGCAAACAAGAAAAACAACCTGAGAAATCCTGCATTTCCACATCGCTATTTAGAGGGACTGGGGGCAGGAGGAGATGGGGATGACAGAGGATGAGATGGCTGGATGGCATCACCAACTCGATGGACATGAGTCTGAGTGAACTCTGGGAGTTGGTGATGGACAGGGAGGCCTGGCGTGCTGCGATTCATGGGGTCACAAAGAGTCGGACACGACTGAGCAACTGAACTGAACTCAATGCTCCTATAAAATATGTCTTCCTTAATCTACAGGTTATTTTTAAACTTGCTGTATTATTAACTATAAATGATATTTTATGAGAAATAATAACAAAAATCACACAATAATAATTCCATTTTTATAATGGACATCAATGGGAAAACAGAATTCAGTATATAGGCAGCTTTTCTGGAGCAAACCCATTCTGTTTAATGAGCACTATCTTATTAAATATGCTTCCCATGAAACTGGGAGAGCATCACTTGTCCTTTTAAAGAAGAAAAACTATAAAACTAGGTAAGCAAAGAGAACAGCTTGCTGCATAATGCATCGTTTAAGTATTAACAACTCAACAGCTATATCCATACTGATTCTAATAGTTCACATAGTGCTTGTTGCCTTGGCAACCTGGAGAATGACAGCAATTACATGGAAACACATGCTTCATTTGTTTCAATAGATCCTATTACAGTAAGGTCCTGTAAACCAGGGAGGCTCATCTATATGCTTAGTCTTGGGATGCTGGCTTATGATAGTAAGTGACCTAGAAACCTGTTTCCAGGTTCCTGAAATGGTAAATCAGAGAGAATTTTTGAAACTTCTCTTAGAAAATATGGTAATGTGCATATTACCTTTAATGATAATCAGTGAAAATATAGATTTTTTTTTAATATGGGCTATGTGACTTTTCCTTTCCCAGGCCTTTGCAATCTTGTTATTAGACAATTTGAGTCTTGGAAGCTCACATCTACTGGAATTACTCGGGTACCAAACCACTGCATCTCCTCTTCCCAAGCGAAATATCTAACCAATTTGGGGCAGACGGTTGAGTCCTAGAATACCAAAGACTTCACAGAAATTCTGGGGTACCTGCACGTCCAGACACCTGGTCTTGGATTTGAAGAATGGGTCTGATGACACAGATCGCCAGCCCAGGCCTGATGCGTGAGACAGGGTGCCCAGGGCTGGGGCACTGGGATGACCCCGAGGGATGGGATGCGTGAGACAGGGTGCCCAGGGCTGGGGCACTGGGATGACCCCGAGGGATGGGATGCGTCAGACAGGGTGCCCAGGGCTGGGGCACTGGGATGACCCCGAGGGATGGGATGGGGAGGGAGGTGGGAGGGGGCTTCAGGATGGAGAACACATGTACACCCACGGCTGATTCATGGCAATGTATGGCAAAAACCACCACAATATTGTAAAGTAATTAGCCTCCAATTAAAATAAATAAATTTTAAAAAATGGGTTTGAAAATGGTAGAGAATGTTACATTTGACAAGAAAATGAAGCTTTTCATGTCTTTCAGGACAATTACCAGAAACCATGGATAACTAGAAGAGCTAGGTTTCTAACTGATAACGCAATGATTTTTCATTACTTATGGAAGGTAAATCCTCACCTGCTCTCCATGGGAGTGGGAGGTAAGAACTGCCAAGAAGCATGCAGCAGCTGCAGCAGGTGGCAGGAGAAAAAATGAAAGAAAAAAAAAAGAGGAAGTGTCTCATTACACCCAAAGAAGTAGTGATTAAGGCCCATTAGGCTGCAAACCAAGGAATGAAGGACAGTTATGAAGAGACATGCTTGACATTCACAAGGGGAAGCCTTCACCTTGCTGGAAAGGGAGGTTTGCGAAGAGGAGATGCAGTGGTTTGGCACCCTAGTAATTCCAGTAGATGTGAGCTTCCAAGACTCAAACTGTCTAATAACAAGATTGCAAAGGCCTGGGAAAGGAAAAGTCACATAGCTCATATTTTTTAATAATCTATATTTTCACTGATTATCATTAAAGGTAATATGCACATTACCATATTTTTAAGAGAAGTTTCAAAAATTCTCTGTGATTTACCATTTCAGGGCTCTTTATGTCATCCCCTCAGAGACAAAGCAAGGCATATCCAGGTGAGACGATAAACTCAAGGGTGACACCTTCTCTCCCTTTAAATGAAAGGAAGTCAACTAGATAGAAGATCTAATAATAGTAACAATAAAGATAAAAATTGTTACTATTTTAACATGCATTTTCTAATGTGGTCACTGAAAATTTATGTCTATAGCTTACTGAAACACTAACTCCATGGAACAATTACATTTTGGACTTCTCTGGTAGCTCAGATGGTAAAGAATCTGCCTACAATGAGGGGTCCCGGTTCGATCTCTGGGTTGGGACAATCCCCTGAAGAAGGGAACGGCTACCCACTCTAGTATTCTTGCCTGGAGAATTCCATGGACTGACGAGCCTGGTGGGTGACTCAAACACTCACTCCATAGAGCAATTACATTTTAGGACACATAAATGCCCTCCACATGAGCACATGCCTTCCACGTACTCAAACAGATTATGTGTCAAAGTGAAGTCTATCACAGACTTAGAAAACAAAGTTACAGTTATCAAAAGGAAAGGTGTGGGGGAGGTATAAATTAGGAATTGGGGAATAACATATATATACAACTATAGATAAAAACAGATAACCATCAAGGACTTACTGTATACTCAATATTTTGTAATAACTTATATGGAAAAATAATCTGAAAAAAAAATAAGATATATGTATAACTGAATCACTGCTATACACCTAAAACACAATGTTATAAATCACTTACACTTCAATAAAAAATAATTTTTTTACAAGTGAAATCTATAGACCTCCCAAGGGCTTGGTTCCAGATGTTCAATTCAAATGAAAATTCCAGAGGTCTATGTCCAAAGTTTTTGATTTAACTTTCCTGGTGGGGACTCAAGTAATCTGTACTATAGCAAGCTCCTACAATCACTAGAGATTGCTAATACATGCTAATTTGAGAATCTTTTTAAATTTGTCAATTTACCTATGAAGCTTGACAAACAGTAGAAAACTTAACTCTAAATTGTACCTAATGGAATGCTTTTGTCAAAGAAGGGGATGAAGAGCACCAGGTACATGAAATTCAACACATTAAAAAAAAAAAAAAACCTTTAATAAACATCTCTATTATCCTAATCCCTAGTCCTCTTAGTCATAGAAAATTGCAATTTTTTTGTTTCTTAGACATCTTTTGAGAAACACACAAATATAACATCCCATATATGTATACACATCCCACTGCAGGGAGAGAAGTGAAAAAAAAAAAAAGAATAGGGACATACTATAACTGCTCTTTTTCACTAAAACATAGCTACAGCTGAATATTCTTTAAGTACACATATACATGTTCCTCATTTTTATAATAGTTGCATAGAATTCTATTAAAGAATATATATTTTATAATATATAACTATAATATGCAGAGTACATCATGAGAAACACTGGACTGGAAGAAACACAAGCTGGAATCAAGATTGCCGGGAGAAATATCAATAACCTCAAATATGCAGATGACATCACCCTTATGGCAGAAAGTGAAGAGGAGCTAAAAGCCTCTTGATGAAAGTGAAAGAGAAAGGCGAAAAAGTTGGCTTAGAGCTCAACATTCAGAAAACGAAGATCATGGCATCTGGTCCCATCACTTCATAGCAAATAGATGGGGAAACAGTGGAAACAGTGGCAGACTTTATTTTTGGGGGCTCCAAAATCACCGCAGATGGTGACTGCAGCCATGAAATGAAAAGACGCTTACTCCTTGGAAGGAAAGTTATGACCAACCTAGATAGTATATTCAAAAGCAGAGACATTACTTTGCTAACTAAGGTCCGTCTAGTCAAGGCTATGGTTTTTCCTGTGGTCATGTATGGATGTGAGAGTTGGACTGTGAAGAAGGCTGAGTGCTGAAGAATTGATGCTTTTGAACTGTGGTGTTGGAGAAGACTCTTGAGAGTCCCTTGGACTGCAAGGAGATCCAACCTGTCCATTCTGAAGGAGATCAGCCCTGGGATTTCTTTGGAAGGAATGATTCTAAAGCTGAAGCTCCAGTACTTTGGCCACCTCATGCGAAGAGTTGACTCATTGGAAAAGACTCTGATGCTGGGAGAGATTGGGGGCAGGAGGAGAAGGGGACGACCGAGGATGAGATGGCTGGATGGCATCACAGACTCGATGGACGTGAGTCTGAGTGAACTCCAGGAGATGGTGATGGACAGGGAGGCCTGGGATGCTGTGATTCATGGGGTCGCAAAGAGTCGGACACGACTGAGCGACTGAACTGAACTGATAACTATAATAACTCATTTAATTCACTGCTAACATATGTTTCTAGCATGTAATTTGTGATTACAATGAACGATGCTTCCCAACATTTCAGAACCACTGATCCAAGTAATAATTATGATCAGGATGGTTCAGTCTTCCTCTGAGTACAGAAAGGAGTGATAATCACGGTCAGTGTACCTGCTATTCTTGAAACAGGTGGTACATACCACAGGACACAAAAATTTTACTTATAGCATATAGCACATCCTCTGTCTACCTTTCTTCGTGATTCCTTTGCCTTCTAAGAAATCTTTCTTTTGTCTTTCAAAAGAAGAGAGACCCTTTTCTCTTCTAAAACCCTATTCATTTTTCTTTTTTTGGCCAAACCCTGCAATATGTGGGATCTGAGTTCCCTGACCAGAGTTTGAACCCATACCTCCTACACTGGAAGCACGGTATCTTAACCACTAGACCACCAGGGAAGTTCCAAAACCCTACTCCTCTGGCTTGCCCTCTTTTTCCATCTTACTCCCTTTGCCCTGAATGTGACTTAGTCTTCTACATGCTTGAAGGTTACTGTTTAAGGATAACCCACGCTCTCTCATGGTGTATGCACATTTCTGGCCATTCTTTCTCTGTAAGAAGAAATCCCAACATCCTGTATAATAGCACTATATAAGAAGATGGAGAAGGAAATGGCACCCCACTCCAGTGTTCTTACCTGGAGAATCCCAGGGACAGGGGAGCCTGGTGGGCTGCCGTCTATGGGGTCGCACAGAGTCGGACACGACTGAGCAACTTAGCAGCAGCATATAAGTAGAAGAAATAAAAATAACAACGTACAAATATCTATTTAAGTGTCTGTCTTTCAGATTCTAAATAAAATGTGGAATTCTAAGTAACATTTGGGTATTTTTTTTTGAAGAGACACTGGAAGCTACATAAGAATATTGCTGCACTGCACAGATACTTCCCTGACCAGACAGTAACACACCAAACATAATCACTTGCATTTACATAAGTCCATACATGTCAAAGGTACACATAATATTTTAGAGTCTATAAAACACTTTCGTATTCATCATCCTAATTTTAAAGCTAGAAAATATCTGATCCATTTCAATAGCCCATTAACAACTAAAGCCTTTTAAACTTCCACACACGAAATGTGCCATTTTAAGTATTCCTCTAGATCTTATTCCACATGTATTTTTCTTCAGAGTGACAGTTGCAATGTGAAAGTTTAAATTAATAGCCATCTCTGTCTTTCTTTTCCCCCTGTGAAAAAATTTAGTTTCTAGGCACTCTGTTTTTATAAGTAAGTAGCCACAAAAGATTAGAAAAGAATTCAGCACAATGAATTTTCTTGGCAAAATAATATATTAGCTAAATGGTGTCTATTAACTCCCTGGTGCCCCTGGCAGCTGGTTTTAGTGCTATCCAATAAATGACAAAATAAGCTTTTGTGAGAATTTTTCAATATGCTGCCATGTGGTTATAGATTTCAGAGTTTCTTCCTGTCAGTTTTATGCTGCATTTCTTTACAAAACTGACAGCCAGCTGACAGGGCAAGAAAAGTTAGAAATATTTGGCTGGTGGTGAAATTAACAAAATTTTTCCTTTGGGGGAATAAAACATTTATTCTAAGTGTAGAAAAATAAGCTATAACTTTCAGGAATAAACTATTTCTCTTAGTCATACTGTCTGGAATCATATTTATCTCTTATTTGCTGTAACAGCGTGGGCACATGATCTAGCCTATCTAGAAACCTGTTTAGAGAACTATGCGCTTTGGTTTCCTCATCTATCAAAAAGTCCTCAGAAGGTTATTGTGGGGGTTGAACGAGCAATTATCTAGAAAGTACTTGGTACAAAGCATGGCACTGTAACAATAGCTTGGATTCACGTGGCCCTCTGTTAGGTAGTAGGTGTGCGTGCGTGCACGGTAAGTTGCTTCAGTTATGTCCAACTCTTTGTGACCCTATGGACTGCAGCTTGCCAGGCTCCTCTGTCCATGGGATTTTCTGGGCAAGAATACTGGAGGGGGTTGCCATGCCCCGACCTTCCTGACCCAGGGATGTCTTATGTCTCCTGCATTGGCAGGCAGGTTCTTTACCGCTAGTGCCACCTGGGAAATCCCTTAGCTCATAGGGATGCATTTTAAATAGTCTTTTAGAGTCCACATTTACAAAAAGACACTGGGGTTGTATAATAATACTGCTATATATGAAACCCTTAGTTTTCCAAATAATACTATGAGTAATTGTTAATAATTGATAATGATTTTAATCTACAACTAAAAATGGGAAGACTGTTGAGAGAGAAAAGAAGAAAATATAAACCTATTCCTGCCATGGTTGATCATGATCTTTACATTCTGGATCTATTTACTAAAGTGTTTACTTCTATCTTTGCTCACAATTCAAACATGCTTCTCCCAATTTAACTTTTTATAACAACCCGTCTCATCTGCTTTCTCACTCAACCACCCACAGTTACTGACAGCTACCAACCCACATGAAGGAAAAGTGCTGATGTCTTCTCAAGGAAGGAGGCCAAAAATCCTACAGATTGAGGTAAGTAAACAGATCTGCCTGGAGCCACCAGGAGGGAAATCAAAAGGCAAGGGACTTAGTTTTGCTTCCTATGGTGCTGTTCTTTCTAGGAGCTTAGGATTCTCTTCTGCCCAAACAATATGAAACACACACACTTAGGGTAAAAGAAGGAGGTTGGAACATAATGGATGTAGTGGACAGAAGCTTCAGAAACAGAAGAGAGACATTTTTTTCTGTTTTTTTCTTTCTAAATCCAGGAGAAAGTATGTAAATAAGTCAAGTCATCTTAGGAAGCAAAATCCTCAAATGACATAACCATTTCCTGGCCCCACAAAAACAGGACAAGGTATTAAGGCATCTATAGAGACTGGATACTGCTGTCCCTGGTAAGTAAGTTATGATGACGCTTCACTTGAAAGCACAGACTCCTGGTTAAAGGTAAACTCATATTCGTATCATTTCCTTGAAGAACAATTAATATTTGAAGTTACATGCAACTCTTAATGTAACTAAGAAATAAACTTGGTTATATTTTATCAATGTTATAGTTAAATACTGCTCTCAAGAAATCATGCTTTGTTTTAAGGTTAGAGTTTAAGGGCTAATCAGAAAATAATAAGCTACTCATTGAATAAATGGCTGGCGACAATGTACTATCCACCAAAAAACAGCCTTGGCCACACACCCAGCATCTAGATAGAGAAGAACATAAGGGGCTGGCAGTCATACTGACTTCAAGTCAAGTGTAATCAGTAATAAGCAATAATATAGATATATACACATATGCATATGTATGCATATGTATGTGTATGTATGTATGCATGTAAGAGAGAGAGGGGACCTAGCATTGCAAAGAGAAATAACAGTCCCTTTTCTTAGTAATAACAAAAATTCCTTGTCTTCTTCCTCAGCAAGGTCAGTGGGTAAACAGTAGTTATATTTTCATTTTCTATATACCTCCTAGGAAATCAAACAAATCAAAAATGCATTTGGAAACTGTCTGCTCAAATCCTGTATTCTCTACCTCGTCTGACAGAATGGAAACTCCTTACAGGCACAGCTGTTCTTTTGCCATAAATTTGTATCTGAACATCATAAATCGTCAGGAAAAGTTCCAAAGAGAAGCTAATAAAACTTTCTAGTGAACATTTCTACTACAGCAGAGGTCACATTTCAGGTCACATTTAAACCCCCATACTGGCAAACTCAGTGCCTCCCTTCCCCATAGAACATTCTCCATAAACATTTACAAAATAGGTGCTGAAGCCATTTCAGCTGATAAAGAATAACAGGATTCCTAGAGAGTCATCAGGCCATTGCCATCGCTGATCTGAAACGTGCAAGTTAAGCTTCCTTCCTGTGGGAGAGGCATATGTGTTCCTGCCCTCCCCCACCCCCTCCACCCCTGTCTACAGACACCTGCTTGGAGTTCTAGGAACCTGGCCTCCCGGAGGCAGTCCTGCAGGTGAGAATGAATGCCTGCAACAACTGCTCAGTCCTGGGGCTTGGCAGCAGACTCAGACCACTAAACTAGCAGGGAAAGTTCTGCCCTTTCTTGATTCTCCCTGCAGGAATCAGCTTCTCTTTTCCAGACTCCTCATGGGTCATGGGCTAAAACACACAATTCCATTTTCAGAGCTGACAAAAGACTGAGCTCCAGAGAAATAGGTCATTGGCACGTCCCTGTTCCCCTGCAGGCACTGGCTTTGTTCTCCAGAGACAGGAGGGAGCTGGCAGACACCTGCCAGTGAGAGAGAGGAGGTCTCTCACTGCACTGCTGTGCCAGAGAAGTGTGTGCAGCTACTTCAAGGTAAATGTCACACAGTAGTGATGAAGCCGATAAATGGAAGAACTCTTACTGTTTGCTATTGTGTCATTAAACTGCCAGAAACAGAATTACTCGTATTTTTTAGGTGAAAGGCAGAAGAGTTTGATATTTGAAAATGTACCCTCTATTCATCTTCAAGAAAATCATACATTATATATGTGTGAGCTTTCTGAAGATCATGAATAAGTGACCAGACATTTCTTTACTGTTTTATATCAGACTATTTTTTCTATCTATAAATCAATATTTTAAAATCTCTATGAAAATTACCCACTTGAGGAACTAACATCCTATTTTTGCAGAGACAGAGGGAGTGACTTAAAAGAACTGTTGTGGAAGAACTCTCTCCAGCAGGAGGCACGTTGTCAGGGACCTCTCCATTTTAGCAGGTGAAGGAGGTTAATTCCTGGCACTGCAGGGGTCTATAGATCCCCTCCCCTCCAGCTGATTGCCGGACACCACATAGAGTTGTTAGAGTCTCTCGCTGTCACCCTGGATCCAATCCCTTTCCCATATTATAACAAATCATGGATGGACATCAGAGGAAAGCAACACCTCTCTCCCCCAGGAAGCTGGAATCTATACTCAGAGAAACAGATCATTCTCTCTGGGCAACTGTAACAAGGAAATCAAAAGAATACAGAAGAAAGAGTCCCTTAAATGGCAGTGGACTCAAGAGAGAAATCAGAGCTGGTTTAAACAGGAGAGAGAGAGGCAGGGGAAAGAAATATGGAAACAAGAGTATCCTGAATGCATTACAATTGCTCATTCTTTGTTTTTTTAAAGATGACTGCATTACTACATGTTATTCGGACTAAACTGCACCCCCTCACCACCACCACACATACAAATTCATATGCTGAATTTGCTTTTGAAGCCCTAACCTCCAATGTGACCTCATTAAAGAAGTAATCAAAGTTACATGAAATGTAAGGGTGGGACCCTAATCCAATATATCTTTATAAGAATTGGAAGAAACACCAGGCTTCCTGCTCACAAAGGCAAGGCCACGTGAGGATACCGCTAGAAAGTGGCCATCTGCAAGTCAAGAAGAGAAGCCTGTGGAGAAGGCGAATGTGCTCGTATCTTGATCCCACACCTCCAGCCTCCAGAAATGCGAGAAAATAAAATATGACTGCTGAAGCCAACCAATCAATGGTATTTTGTTATGGCAGCGCCAGCAGACAAATACACTGCTTGCGGGTTCTGTGAGCTAACAGTCTAGCATTAAAATACCATCCCTGCTTTTGCTTATCTTGGTTAGAGTTGGTTTCTGTGCTTGTACCAAGAAGCATTAGTTACCACATTCCTATAAACATTGGATTTTACATTTTATCTCACTGTCTGATGGCAAATTTGAACTGACACGCTGAAGTAATGTTTTTCAAGGATCATTCAAATGTGATTAAAAAAAAATCCAAAATACACTGTCATGCCGTTTTTTGTTGTTGCTGTTTTTAACAATCTGAGCCCCTGATGAAATGTTTCAGAAAGACCTCCTTCCTATACCTTCGTATAAATATAGTCTTATTCCACGGGTCCATTGAGCCTCAGAAGAGAGATACCAGCCTAACTTGTGAAGCAAACATCAACTCCGACATTTCTCTCTGAAGTTGGGCATTGGATTGTTCTCGCCACAGAAAAAAAAATTCACAAGCTGTTCAACAGGATGTCTCTATTCAGGATCCCATTTCAGGGCTCACGCTTTCCCACAGTTTATGAGGACACTTCCTTCCTCCGTGTTCTTTCAGGTGACAGCCTGAAGCAGGAATAGGGAGCTCTGCTTCGTGTCCAGTTAGTTCTGCTTTCCCATGTTTGAGTAAATGGCCTCTGTCTGCCAGTGTATGCTCAACAGTAGTAGCCCTGATGATATCCTGGACACGACCGTGAGCTCAACAGGTATTCCGTGTGCCAGACCAACACAGTGTTGTATAAGCCTGCGTCCTCCACAGTCCAAGTTCAGGGCATGCCCTTTCAATAATAATGAATAAGTGGAATTTCAGCCAACTAAATATTTGAAGAGTGTTTTTCCTGATTCAGTATAAGAACTCAATGAGCACCAAAAACGATCAGTAAAATTCTCATTGAAGTATCCTACGGAATTCAGCCTAAAAATGATCCATGTTCAACTACAAATTTACCACAAACTAAAATGGCAATGTTATCCAAGGTTGTCTCTGTCCAATTTTTAAAATAATATCATCTGACAACAGACCATTTATTCACCCAGTTCAAAGATAAAAATGAAGATACACATTTTACCTCAAAACAATGAAGATACATACTAGACTAAAATTTGGGTCTCTTTCCACTTAAGATGTTGCTTCCTCCACTATAACAATCCATTCTATACAACAAAGGTAGATTAGTAATTACTACAGAAAATAATGATTAAAAACAAGTATGTAATTTATTCCATGCAAGAATGTAATTCGGGTGCTGCTACTGTCATTTAAGTGATGCAGAAATGGAATTACGGTGAGGTTAAGTAACTTGCCCCAGGCTACACAGTGACTTGTTGAATTATGCAGCCGACTCAGGCAACGTGTACATTCTTGGGACTTTCCTGATGGTCCAGTGGCTGAGACTCCATGCTCCCAATGCAGGGAGCCAGGGTTATATCCCTCCTCAGGGAACTAGATCCCAAAGGCAACAACTAAAAGGATCTTACATGCCAAAACTAAAGATCCTGGGCAGCCAAATAAATAAACAAATAAATACATGAAAAAAAAAAACCAAGTAACCCCTTTACTCTACTGCCTATCAGAAGTGCTGAGAAGTGTCTGGTAAAGTCTAAAGATCTAGATCTTGACAAGCGAGGCCAGTAACCAGGCATCAAACTCTAGTTGAGTCCCTTGTTTTCCCTAAACTTTGTTTTCTCTATTAAAAAAGAAAATAAGAATGTGGTTGAACTCCAAAGTCCCGCCCAGGGAGAATGTTTGGCTTTGTTCAACCTTGCATCCTGGAATGGTGTTTCTCCAGCAGTTTCAAATTCATGTAATCTCCCTCTTGCCAATAAAAGTAATTTGTTTCATGTATAAGTAAATGAAATTTACCATTTGTTCACATTAAATGCATTTCAAAATTTGGGGGAAAATGTTATGGGCCAATCTTATTTTAGGTTTGAGGAATTTGGGCTCTTTCATTTTTATGGAAAATCCATTATGTATCTAACTAGATGCAGTTTAAAAACCCTAATGTGAGAGCCATGCAAATTGGAAAAGGAAAAACATTTTCAACTGCTCCAGTCTTTATACCGTACAGTCCATCCACTGCCACAGCACTGACTGGATGTCAAAATTGCAATTAGTTACACTCAGAGACAATCAGGAAAATGGCCAAGGCAGACTGTGTCCAGGCCTCAATAACCTGTGATTATTGTGAAAGGAGTTTAAAATCAAGAGACGTAGTTTCAGGCTGTAGCTTTGCCACTTACTAGCTATGTACCCTAGGGAAATTCATTCAATGGAATAATAATTTAAGAGCTTAAGTTCTTGAATCAAATGATGTGTGTGCAAATCCTGACTCTGCCAGTCAACATGAACACACTCGTTAAATTCTCTATGCTTCTGTTTCTTTAGCTATAAACTCAGACACTGCGACTGCCTAGTTCAGAAGGGCTGTTGAAAGGATTAAATAAAACATGATATTTAATAAAACATTTATCAGAAAGTCTCCTTCCTATTAAAGGCTCAGAGTTTGGTATTAAGACTGCTGCTGCTGCTAAGTCGCTTCAGTCGTGTCCAACTCTGTGTGACCCTATTGATGGCAGCCCACCAGGCTCCTCTGTCCCTGGGATTCTCCAGGCAAGAACACCGGAGTTGGTTGCCATTTCCTTCTGCAATGCATGAAACTGAAAAGTGAAAGTTAAGTCGCTCAGTTGTGTCTGACTCTTAGCAACCCCATGGAGTGCAGCCTACCAGGCCCCTCCATAGTATCTGTATTTTAAGTGAGACCATTGCAAGGTAAAGTTTTATTAACAAATAACAGTCAAGTTTCTACATCTTTAAAATTAGGACACAGTAGTATGTACCTGGTGTGACTGTTGTCAAGATCAGATGTTGTAACCCAAAGAAAACTATTTTGTAAACTAAAAGCACTGAATTATCATTCAGTTAACACATGTAAACTGTTATATAAGATGACCTTGTAATTATTTTAAAAATATTTACTGAGTATTTAGAATATAAAAGACACTGGACTAAGTAATATGAAGAATATAAAACGGATGTGGATTCTACGCTTAAGTGATTAACACAAGCATAGTGGTGCCTCTAATACAAGATAGAAATATGGATGTCAATTCCATACTCTGGTTCAAGTATTAAAAAGGAAAGAACAAGTGCCAAAGATGTCATAGAGAAAGATTGATAAGACTGACAGCCTTAAATCACTGTCATTATTCCATGCTCATATTTCAGAAAGAATATAGCCTACTGACCCTTGAATCAAGTTTAAATTTATGAATCTGATTTTCAAAACCTTTTGTAATCTATCCCCAAAGACAATCTTCTATCATGCTACTTAATAACTCTATTGGTTTCTTCTGAGGACATAAAACACCAGGTTCCAATTTTATGTCTTGGCTACTCTTGGCTCTTGGATTGTTCTCCCTATCTTCAGTACATACCAGATTATAACCCATCCCTTAAATCCCAGCTCCATCAGGAAGTCTTCCCTGATGATTTAGACTGATCCACTCTCTGTATCACACTCCTACACACTTTATTTACATATATATTAAATCAAATAAGAACCTGGAAGAATTATCACTGACCTAAAATAAAATGACAAGCATCTTGACAGCAGGTTCTCACTCTGATTGTATTTAATGTCTGTTTCATAAAAGGAAAGCTTTGTGGATTATGTAACTCTAAGGTTATTTCCCATCATTTATTCAATATATAATATGCACACACACACACACACACACACACACGTTCCCGATGCAGTAGGTGTGAGGTAGGGTCCCAAATTTTGCATTTCTCAAATGATGTTCATGTTACCAAACCAGAGACCATACCTAGAATCTATTCTAGTGGAATGGCCATATTTTCACTGCTGTATTGTTAATGCTTAGAATAAATATTTATGTAATAAGAGAATAAATATGGCTTTGTTAATTGACAAAGGGAAATCTAATTTTTTCCTTAAATGATGCTATAGAAGGAAAAGTACAATTCTTTTAAAAGATAGAAGGAATACTATAATCAGAAAAATAAGGAACAGCTTATATTCAAAGAAAAGTGAATTAACTTCCAATGTAGAGAGAGGAGGAGGAAGATCAGAGAGACTTCTGAGGAGTAGCATATTTGATTTATTCCTTGAAGGACACACACATTTATCTTAAAAATGCCTGTTATAGCTAGAAGTGTTTTCAGTTCAGTTCAGTTCAGTCGCTCAGTCATGTCCGACTCTTTGTGACGCCATGAATTGCAGCACGCCAGGCCTCCCTGTCCATCACCAACTCCCAGAGTTCACTCAAACTCATGTCCATCGAGTCGGTGATGCCATCCAGGCATCACATCCTCTGTCGTCTCCTTCTCCTCCTGCCCCCACTCCCTCCCAGCATCAGAGTCTTTTCCAATGAGTCAACTCTTCGCATGAGGTGGCCAAAGTACTAGAGTTTCAGCTTTAGCATCATTCCTTTCAAAGAACACCCAGGACTGATCTCCTTTAGAATGGACTCTCTCAAACTCAATAGAATCTTTACATTCTGATGTAAGGTTTGATATTTGCAAATAGTTAAACATCGTATTTTTGCCAAGTTTTATCAGAAAATCGGTAATTTAGTTGCATAACTCAGCTTGGTTGAAAACAAAAATATGTGTTTGAGTTAAGACACCAGTTTTCTAGGACGACTTACAAATGGAGCCCTGAAACAATTTCTGAGCAGGAGTTTAAAAATAATTTTGAACACTGGAAGTTTCAGTGGATTAAGTTGATAGTTTCTGAAGATGAGTAGTTTGAAGAATGGCGCCCACTTGGCCATATACTCTGAGGTTAGTTAAAAACTCACTCTTAGTATAGCTGGTATTTTGATATATTGAAAGAATTGATATCTAAACATGAAAGATGCCATGTAAAGCTGTTGTTGCTGTTGTTGTTGCTTTCCACATTGTATGCCATGCTATAAATATCTAAAGTTTAAACATATGGGAACAGAGACAGCACTGTAATATGGAAGTTCTTCCAAGGCAGGTATATGAAAAGCATGCATTAGTACCAGGAGATAGACAGGTTCCAAAAAATTCTGTGTAACTCTAGGCTACCCAGTCTAAACATAAATATTAGTTTCTGTGTTCTGTGCTTGAGCTACGTGCTGGGTCACACTGGAACTCTGTGAAGTGGGAGGCGCATCTAAACATTCTTCTAGTTTGGAATACAGGAACTAAAGAGAACATACAAGGCCTCTGACGAACAGCACATTCTCACAGCCGGCTTTCGCCTTCTTGTTTGTCCCCAGAGCCCCTCAGCTACTCTATTCGCCCACCCTCTGGGTTCAGGGTGTCTTCACTGCAGATCAGCACGTCCTAGTTCTACTGTGGCTGTCAAGTCGCTAAGTCATGACTGTCACTTTGCGACCCATGGACTATAGCCCTCCAGGTTCCTTTGTCTACGGGGATTTCCCAAATAACAATGCTGGAGTGGGTTGTCATTTCCTTCTCCAGGGGTTCTTCCTGACCCAGGGATCAAACCTGTGTCTCCCACATTGCAGGTGGATTCTTTACCATCTAAGCCACCAAGGAAGCCTATGAATACTGGAAGGGGTAGCCTATCCCTTCTCCAGGAGATCTTCTCAACCCAGGGATCAAACTGGGGTCTCCTGCATTGCAGGCAGATTCTTTACCAGCTGAGCACCAAGAAAGCTCATATATTTTAACAGAGTATACTAAACTTTGGCCTGATAGAAATGAAAAAAGCAAATACTTCAAGTCCCTTTGTTTAGATCAATGATTCCTTAAGTGGTGTTCCTGGACCAGCAGCAAAAATATCAGCTGATAATTTGTTAAGATATGTAAATTCTCCAGTCTCACTCCAGAAATACTGAATCAGAACTGGGGAAGGGAGGTGCGGAAGCCCAGCAATCTGATTTAACTAGCCATGAGTCTAGGTGAATATGACGTATGCCAAAGTATGAAGACCCCTGGCTTAGATCTAACCAGCAGCAGCAGTAGAGAAACTCTCTTACTATCACTATACAAAGTTTTATGAACTGTACAATTTATTTTAATAGCCTATCATCACCCACATGATTGACCATTTAATATACACACAATTATACATGCAATCAATATTTAAAATGTCTTTGCCAGAATGTATGTTAAAAAGTCATAGCTTTCTCAGTAAAGACATGAAATTGAAGAGAGACAAATGAACCAAATGAATTTGTTTTTAGTTTTCTGAAATACCATCCTCGACTCCCCTTCACTCCTGCTCCACCTCAATTAAAAGAATCAGGGGTGGGGGGACACTTTAGTTCCACTTGTTTGACTTAGTATGAATAGAACGCTAGATTTCTAATTTAAAAAAATAGATATGCAACAAGCAACAAAGGTTTACTGTACAGAAAGGGCACTATAGTCAATATTTTACAATAACCTATAATGGGAAATAATTTCAAAAATAATATATGTATGTATAACTGAATCACACACACACACAAAATTATACTTTTTGAAATTTAGTAACGTTTATCTTTCTGCCAGTTTTTCTAAATGTCCTATATAAATCTAATAACAACATATGAGATACAAAATTTTAAATATATTTGTATAGGATATAAGATTAATATATATTAATTAAATATAAATGTTATATGTAAATAATGACATCATTCAAGATGCTTTTTTCTGCAGTTGATAAAATAAATATTCTGAGAAATGTTAATATGTCATACTATGATTATATTTTTTCTTTCCTCTTATATTTCTTCTGATTTTTGCTTTATGCATCTTTGCTTCTTTGTTATTGTATCTAATGGTTTATGATGTTTATCTTCTTCGTGAATTGTACCTTTTATCATTAAAAGTATCCATCTTTGCTTCATTAAAAATAAAAATATAAATAAAAGGAAAAATTAAAATGAATAAAAATTAAAAAGTAATGCATGTAAATGAGCATGCATGAGTTTACATGTTCTCCCTGCCTGAGTAGGTTGTTGCATTTTAACCAGGTTATTTTCATGATGCAGAACTTCTGAAACGATGAACATTTCACAAATGATGAGGACTTCAGGGACCTTAACTAGTTGTAACGGATGGTGATATTCGGTCCCTGTTCTCCAGCCTCCTTCCCCCAAGGATGGCACATCTCTCTACTCCCTTGTGTTTGTCTCTGGCACTGCATCTGCCACCTGATGTTATGATAATCAATTCAGGTCTTTCTCCTTTGCTAGATGATGAAGTCTTTGAGGGCAGAAGTTTTGAGTTCTTTCTGTTCTCTGCATGCAAAAATGTTTAATGAACGAATGCATGGTTGTTTCTTGCACATCATTACAACCCACTCTTGAAGCAGTTTATAAATGTGCCTTTTTTTTTTGCTCATGTCCTGGCATTTGATTCCTTAAAACTGCACTTTCCAAGATGGTAGCCATCAACCACATATGCTTCTGAGCTGTTGAAATGTGTCTACTCTGAACTGACATGTAAAATATTAGGCTTAAAGTACTGGGTTTCAGAGACTTAGCACTACAACAGGTAAAATATCTCTTTGTATTTAAATATCAACATTTCATTCATAATTTTATGTTGATTATAGGTTATAATGGTATCATTTAGGTTCTATTTAATACTACTAACTTAAAACAAAATCGGGGCGGGGAGAGGTGGTTAACCCATTTGGAATGAGTAACTATGTCCCAGACTGCCCCGGTGGGCCAGAGGCTAAAGCTCTGAGCTCCCAAGGCAGGGTGCCTGGGTTTGATCCCTGGTTGGGGAACTAGATCCCACATGCCAAAATTGAGATCCTTACATCTCAAATTCCTACACGCCACAATGAAGAGCCAGCACAGTCTAATAAAGAATTAAATAAATATTTTTACAGAGCTATGTCCAAACCTGTTTCAAATAACTATTAAGACACTTGAAGGTAAATGGATGCTTTGTCTGATTTATACCTAAACCCACACTCATCTCAGATGTACTGCTTGAACTCTGATATCCGAGGCTCATGAAAATTTTTTTCATTTTTTAAATGTTGTTTTAATTGAAGGATAATTGCTTTATTGCAATAATTTTTTGATGAAACTTAAAGTTCCATAGTCCCTTCAAAAGGAATATGTAGAATAAAAGGAATCTCTGCTTGAGTTAAGACTTAGGTTCTGAAGCAATACAATTTACAGATATGTAATGCAATCTATATATGTAATATTATTTTCCTAAGTAACCACATTAAACAAAGTAAAATGAGTGATGTTAAAACATATTTTTCCAATGTATTAAAAATATCACTTTAATATGAAAAAATAAAAATTTAATAAGGTATTTTATTTTATATTGTTTTCAAAACCTTGCATATATTTTACTAGCATATCTCAATTAATATGTTAAACTTTAACTAGTTTTGATTTAAATTTATATTTTATCATTGCAAAAGTCAATTCCACACCCAAGTTGCTCTAAATATACTAAGTAGTTTTCCAAAAGTCTAAGTGAATATCAGCTTTTATATGTAATAAAAGTCATGAAATTAAAAGTTCAGTCTCTCAGTCACGCTAGCCATTTTTGAAGTACTCTAGTGGCCACAGTACATGGCAGATGCTCTGGAGCTATGATGGACTAACCTGGTAAGAAGTCAGGCTTTGCAGGTTACCAGTTGCTTAGCGAATCACCAAGCTTCTATTCTAATTGCTTGTTAGAGACAGACCCACATTCCACATGTTTTAACTTCTCCCAGCAAAACTAGCAACAGAAGAGAAACTAGTTTCCTGCTTCATAACAGAGGTAGCGAAATCATTGCATCAGTTAATAACAATGAGAAGCAACCTAAATGCCTAAAGAATGGTTAAATGCATTTAACTAATCTGCTGTAGCCATAAAATTCAATAAATTATTATTAATATTGGTTAATATAACCAAGAAAAAAATATTATTGTGAAAAGATCGACTGCTGAGTGCGCGCACAAAAATAAACGTGTAAGGAAGGACCTCTCCTCAGGGACTGACTGAAGCAACAGGATGGGGGCGGGGATGGAGCGAGCACACGCATTCAGCTTGTATTTCTGGACAGTTATTGTCCAAAACTGCGTTTCTAAAACAAGCTATTACTTTTGAATTTTAATGAGACAACCCCATGTCTGCTTTGAAATAACTACATTTCTCCCTCATTGCCTGCACTGTGATTTTAAATAGAGCTTAAAGGTACTCTACTAACGAGAAACTGATACACGGAAATACTACCAGAACACAGAAGACGCCGCCTCAATCGCTTTCAGTTAGCGGTTTCCCGCCGGTCAAACGGAAGCAAAACCGCCCTTGACGTCATAGAAGGCGGTCCCTCCTCGTTACCATGGTGAAGTTGACGTGGCCATCTTTACTGTGGTCGACCCACACCGAGCGTTTCCCGGAGAGGGTGGTGGAGCGCCGTAGAAAAGTTTTCAGAATAAGAGGTGAGAAAGGAATCATGCGCCTCAGGAAGGACCAAGGACAGAAAGCATTAGTTTAGTTAGGAAAGCATAGAGGCGCAGATGCTGAGGATTAGCGGAACGATTCAAACAGAGTAGAGAGGTTTCTGCCCGGAATTTGAAAGTTGTTTCCGTTGCTCGGCGGAAGTGTGGGTCGGAAGAGGACGACTTGAAGAAGCCGCTCTCCGCTGTGTGGCGACCGGAATCATGTCGAGTTTGGCGGTGAGAGACCCGGCAATGGATCGATCACTGCGTTCCGTGTTCGTGGGGAACATTCCGTATGAGGCGACTGAGGAGCAGTTAAAGGACATTTTCTCGGAGGTTGGTTCTGTTGTGAGTTTCCGGCTGGTATACGATAGAGAGACGGGCAAACCTAAGGGTTATGGCTTCTGCGAGTACCAAGACCAGGAGACCGCCCTTAGTGCCATGCGGAACCTTAATGGGCGGGAGTTCAGCGGGAGAGCGCTTCGGGTGGACAATGCAGCCAGTGAAAAGAACAAGGAGGAGCTAAAGAGCCTAGGGCCTGCAGCGCCTATCATTGACTCACCCTACGGGGACCCTATCGATCCAGAAGATGCTCCTGAGTCGATTACCAGAGCAGTCGCTAGTCTTCCCCCGGAGCAAATGTTTGAGCTGATGAAGCAGATGAAGCTCTGTGTCCAAAACAGCCACCAGGAAGCTCGAAATATGTTACTTCAAAACCCTCAGCTGGCTTATGCGCTGTTGCAGGCACAAGTAGTGATGAGAATCATGGATCCAGAGATTGCTCTGAAAATTCTGCATCGTAAAATTCATGTAACACCACTCATCCCAGGGAAATCTCAAACCGTTTCTGGCCCTGGCCCTGGACTCTGTCCTGGACCTAACGTTCTGCTGAACCAGCAAAACCCCCCCGGCCCCTCAGCCTCAGCATTTGGCCAGACGACCTGTGAAAGACATCCCTCCTCTGATGCAGACCCCCATCCAAGGTGGAATTCCACCCCAAGGCCCAATGCCAGCCGCAGTTCCTGGTCCTGGCCCCTTAACTCCTGGCGGAACAATGCAGCCCCAAGTTGGAATGCCAGGGGTTGGTCCCGTGCCCTTAGAGCGGGGGCAGGTGCAGATATCTGATCCCAGAGCTCCTATGCCTCGTGGGCCCATGACTGCTGGTGGCCTGCCTCCTCGGGGACTGCTAGGGGACGCTCCAAATGACCCACGTGGAGGGACTTTGCTTTCAGTCACCGGAGAAGTGGAGCCCAGAGGCTATCTTGGCCCACCACATCAGGGTCCTCCAATGCACCATGCCGCTGGTCATGACAGCCGCGGCCCTTCCTCACATGAGATGAGGGGAGGGCCCTTAGCAGATCCTAGAATGCTCATGAGTGAGCCCAGAGGACCTATGATAGATCAAAGAGGGCTGCCTATGGATGGCAGAGGCAGCAGAGACTCTCGAGGGATGGAGACTCGAGCCATGGAAACAGAGGTCTTAGAGACACGGGTGATGGAGAGAAGAGGAATGGAGACCTGTGCAATGGAAACCAGAGGAATGGAAGCGAGAGGCATGGATGCAAGAGGAATGGAGATGAGGGGCCCTGGCCCCAGTTCGAGAGGCCCTATGACTGGGGGAATTCAGGGACCTGGTCCTATTAATATGGGGGCAGGTGGTCCTCAGGGACCCAGACAGGTTCCCAACATTTCAGGGGTGGGAAACCCTGGACCTGCCATGCAGGGGGCAGGTATGCAAGGAGGTGGCATGCAAGGGGCGGGCATGCAAGGAGCAGGCATGCAGGGGCCGGGCATGCAAGGAGCGGGCATGCAAGGAGCGGGCATGCAGGGGCCGGGCATGCAAGGAGCGGGCATGCAGGGGCCGGGCATGCAAGGAGCGGGCATGCAGGGGCCGGGCATGCAAGGAGCGGGCATGCAGGGGCCGGGCATGCAAGGAGCGGGCAAGCAAGGTGGAGGGCAGCCTAGCAGTTTTAGTCCTGGGCAGAGCCAAGTAACCCCCCAGGATCAAGAAAAGGCAGCTTTGATCATGCAGGTTCTTCAGCTGACTGCAGATCAGATTGCCATGCTGCCTCCTGAGCAAAGGCAGAGTATCTTGATTTTAAAGGAACAAATCCAGAAATCTACTGGAACTTCTTGAAATGTTTTAGAAAATATTTGGTGGTAGTCTTACAAAGGTTTTCTGTAGCGTAGAGGATGGGTAGGTGCAAAAAGCTGAGTTCTGAAACCCCACACTTGAATAGTTGGGGTTTCTTTCCTTCCAGAACCTAATCTCATTTCTTGTTGTCTTTTCCTTTATTTTTAATTGTGGGATAGGGGGTGGAGGGAGTGGGTCTGTTTACTTTAATTCCCTGTAAATATACAAAAATAACTGAACATGATTATATACCAAATAAGGTTGCAAAGGTTATGCAGTATTATTAAATGTGTCTACAAGGTGTTTAGTCCATTTTAAAAATACTGAGTAAAACAATGTGAAAACTGCATAAAGACTAAAAGATGACCTGTTCAAATGGTAATATACTAAGATAGTTTAACATGTTTGGTTGTGTAAGAAAATAAAGATGTTTACCTCAGAATTACAAGATGTATTTTTTTTGTAAGCCATTTAAGATACACCTATTTCAGGGGCAATAGACTGCTGTATTGGTTTAAGCATTGTCTTACTATAACTTTTGGAATTACTTCAGTATGTTAGAGCTAACCAATTAATTCTCAACTTGTGGTATTTGCCTTTTTTTTTTTTTTCCTGAAGCTAAGGACACACCTTATTGGCATGATGTTTTATTTATCCCACCCTTACAGCAATATTTTGGCCTAGCCTTGAGCATGATTTTGCTAAGACAGTTCTCGGGTCAACTAAGTTACTTAAATCTGCTCTGATGAAACTGTATCTCAGTAATGTCCTATTTGTCAATAGTCTTGAATTAATTGAATCTAAATAATTCTCTCATGTTCTTTCCCAAAATCATTGTGTAGGGTCTAGTTGATCTGGATGAATTATACACAGTATTGGACTTTTCTTAAATAATCCATTATTTTCTTAAATAGTGGAAGGCTTCATGCAGTAAAGCTCTCAAGTTTCCTAGAAACTCACTTCCATTACACAGATGGTATCCATCTGGCCAACCAAAATCAGGAATTAAAAATTTTCGTCTCAGGAACATTTAAAATGCCATTTAGTTCTTATTTCAAAATTTGCTTATCTGTCACCATTTTATCCGAATAATTGATGCCCAGGTTTAAAGGTATTCTTGTAGCCTGAAATATGCTCAACTGGTTATTACTTTCCTTTTACAAGCAATAAATAAAGCCATTTAATTCTAATATACATATACCCATGAGACATTTAAAAATCAGTAGGAGGGAGGTGGGGTTTACCAGGTACCTTTAGAGCTAGTACCTGATTTATCTTTAAGCCTTTAGGACGTGGAGACAAACATTTGTATGATAGAATAAGTAGTAATTAACAGAAATAACGCAAATAACACCCAGAAACACCGAAGTAACCAGTTGATCTTAGAAGAATAAAAGCCAATACAGAGGGAAAAAATAATACAGAGGAAATGGCAACCCACTCCAGTGTTCTTGCCTGGAGAATCCCAGGGACGGGGGAGCCTGGTGGGCTGCCGTCTATGGGGTCGCATAGAGTCGGACACAACTGAAGCGACTTAGCAGCAGCAGTAGCAGCAGCAGCAAGCCTAGAAATATTTTCCCTTTGTAAGGTTTTTATACCTTAAATGGATAACTGATTCTCAAAGTTTTGCTCTCTACGATGTTTCCTGCTACCTGTTTTACTGTTTTATTGTTCATACTGTTAATTTCCCCATGTTTTCTATATTTGTCCCCTTATTGGAGGGGATAAGACACTCCTTGACATCTCTAATAGTTCTTGTTAATATGAACTCAGAGTTGGCTAGGTTACTTCAAAATTGTAGTTGCTGTATCCCAAAGCTTTCACTAAGACTTTTAATTGAAAACCATTAAATTTGAATGTTCTTTGTTGTAGTAAAATGTGCATTGTTTAATGCAGACTGATAAGTAAAATTTAGGCTGAGTTTAGTAAGTTAATCTATTGAGAGTTCCATGGGGCCTGAATACTTTTTTTTTTATTTGAAAAAGCAAATCTAAAGAAATTACAGGAATGGATATAATTTTTATAGTGATTATCTACATAAATACTTGTGTATTATATATCCAACCATGTTTTTTCTATGGTAGGTGTCAGTAGCAACATCCTGGATATTGAGACATTAAGCTTCCTGTTATTTTTATTCCCCACAGAAAACTCTGTATCCCAGGAATGCCTTATAGGTACTGTGACTTCATTACTGACAGCACTTGTTAAATTGTCATGTAATAATGGCAACCCACTCCAGTACCCTTGCCTGGAAAATTCCATGGACAGAGGATCCTGGCAGGCTATAGTCCATGGGTCACAAAGAGTCGGAATCAACTGAGCTACTTTTCCTTTCCCTGGTGGCTCAGATGGTAAAGAATCCACCTGCAATGAGGGAGACCCACCTTCAATCCCTGGGTTGGGAAGATCCCCTGGAGAAGGGAACAGCTACCCATGCCAGTATTCTTGTCTGAAGAATTCCATGGACAGAGGAGCCTGGCAGGCCCCAGTCCATGGGGTTGCAGAGTTGGACACGACTGAGCGACTTTCAGTATATTTTACTTTTACCCTCTACTCCCTACTCCCACTTTTAGTAGATCAGGAACTCTGAACATGGACTGTTTCACTCATTTCTGTATTCACTTTATATAGGAAAAATTGCACATGAGAACAAAAATTTTATCAATTTTAGTGGAAAAAAATCCTATTAACACATGAATTTCCCCACAAATAATTTAAATTAGACCCAGAACAAATAAGCTGTGATAACTATTTGCATTAGAAAATAAATTAGATAATAAAAGCAATCACCTTTTACTCTGCTAAGCTGAATAGATTTTTCTCCTCATTTCCAATTCACACATGGTCGGAGCCAGTACTGATGGAGAATAAGAATATAAGCAATACATGTCTACTACACTCAGAATCGTGTTTTAACCCTGGCATCCTGCATTTTCCTATGTGTGAAAGTGAAGTCGGTCAGTCGTGTCGGACTCTTTATGACCCCATGGACTGTAGCCTACCACACTTCTCTGTCCATGGGATTTTCCAGGCAAGAGTACTGTGGTGGGTTGCCATTTCCTTCCCCAGAGGATCTTCCCAACCCAGGGATTGAACCTGGGTCTCCCAAATTGTAGGCAGACGCTTTACCATCTGAGCCTTCCTATGTATGGGCAGACTACAAATAAAATCACAAATACATTCATAACAATAGTAAAGGTAGTGGGGTGGAACACAGATTTGGAAATGCCACTTTATGGCTTATTCCTTTTGGACTGTGCATGTTTTGGGGAAATAAATGATCAGCTTTAATCAGTGCCTGCTCATCGTCCTTTCATATTATTGATTGATATCACAATATGCTTTAATATGATATCCCAAGACTTCTTGTTTGGGACCATTTGATAAGATACAAGATAACCTGAATCTCAGGTAAAGGTAGGCTAATACAAGTGAGATATGTATGACTTCAACTCTAATTCTCAGAATTCTAAAAGTAGAAAGCTTTTCTTTTTTAAAAAAATCCTTAATACAATCACAGCTTGCAAAGCTTCTTGCTTTCCCATGCAGTGCTGGGACATTAGCTAAGCACACAGAACCTTGTTTCCTATGGTGTGTCAGGCCATTCTCTTAGGTCTGATGAGATTTAAGGATATTATGTGCCAACAACCTACTGTGGCAGAGAAACTGAATTATCAGTTACATCTCACAGTCTTCTCACAAAAGAAACTGACAGCCTCTTGGTGCTTTACACTGCCAGGTAATCACCAGATAGATTTCCGATTGGAGCTTGCTTTTCTCAATCTTTTGTTGAGAATGTAGTGAAGACCTAATTCATTTTAAGGAAATGAATATATTTAAGCTAATAAATATAACTAATGTTAGTACTATTGATAGTATTACTATTATATGATATTGATATCTATTATGCTAATATATTTCATATATATGTATACTTCAGATCTCAACTGAAACAGATCTTTTAATATTTTCATTTGCTTCTATGCACCTTAAAAGTTTTACGCCCCCAGTTGAAAGTTCAGTTTCACTGATAATTCATATTGCAAATGACCTTTCTCATGAGATGTTAACAGACATATTTCTTCTTGATATTTTTGTGCCACAGTATAAAGCTTTTGACAGTAAGGGATGTGTAATGTAACAAAGTGATTTGGGGTAGCATTGTCAAAAATAACAAACCCAGTGCTTATTTGCTGTACGTAAAAATGCCAAAGTGTGTACCTAGAAAAAGACCGGAGATGTTCTGGTTAATGACAACTCTTTATAATTAGGAGTTGACTTAGCTCCCAAAGGTAGGTAACTAATTATCAAGGAGTTAGAATAAAATATATAACATTTAAATCCATAATCGATTTTGTATGATTCAATATGTATAAATCTGCAGACATCTGAAATCCGTCTCATAGGTGTCACAAAGTCTGGTCATTTAAAAAATCTTATCTGCTTGATTACTTTTTTGTTGTCTTTCACAAAAGTAGACTGGTTAATTTCTTGGGCATCAAGTAATAAAACCATCAGTTTCCCACGTTATTTTATTTAATTAGCTATTTTAATCAAAAATTGGTTTTACTATGTTACTAATAATCAATAATTCTACTGCAAAAAATCTGTAGGCCACTTCAGTGTACCTGCCAGCCTTTGATTTCTTTCCTACCTCAAATGGATTCGAAGGAATTTGTACCTATTTAGGAATTTACTTATGTATTTATCCCTGAATATTCCACAGAAAAAGATACAACAATGTCTCACTTCCCAGTTTATCTTAAAAGTTCACCTTAATAATACTCAAAACATGAACCACATTAAAAATGTTATATTTGAATTAATGTGATGGAAGGACCGATATGAGCTCCCTAGGTGGCTAAGAGGTAACAAATTTGCCTGCCAATGCAGGAAATGCAGGTTTGATCCCTGGGTTGAGAAGATCTCCTGGAAAAGGAAATGACAACCCACTCATATTCTTGCTGGGAAAATCCAATGGACAGAGGAGCCTGGGATGCTACAGTCCATGGGGTCTCAAAGAGTCAGACACAACTGAGTGAGCATGCACACACGCACACAGGGACCTATATTGTCTTGCTTGGTGCATTAACCTTCATAAAGTCATATTCTATATCTCAAATGTACATGTAAAATAATAGAGCAATATAAATAAGAAGGACTAAAAAAAGTTGCCAGATACAAACCTTGCTCTAAGAGGGTAAAAACAATCATCACCTATTAATAGAACATATTTGCTATCTTTAGGTAAACCTATAGTCAAAATGATTTCATCACTGTACACATACCAGACATCAGTCAGAGAAAAAATCCTCATCTATTTTAAGAAACAGAGAAATTACAGTATTAAAATCTCTAGAATCACTTATCTCCCCGCATCCCACCACCATTAATTTTGTCAGTTTTGTCCTGTAGAAAGGGACCCCAAATCTGTGTCTTGTAGGTCAGTTGAACCTGCAGATATGTTTTGTCTGACCAGTCAAGGTTCTCAAAAATTTTGAATTTGTATTGGTGTTTTTCTTTCTGGCTTACTTCACTCTGTATAATCGGCTCCAGTTTCATCCATCTCATCAGAACTGATTCAAATGAATTCTTTTTAACTGCTGAGTAATACTCCATTGTGTATATGTACCACAGCTTGCTTATCCATTCATCTGCTGATGGACATCTAGGTTGTTTCCATGTCCTGGCTATTATAAACAGTGCTGCGATGAACATTGGGGTACATGTGTCTCTTTCAATTCTGGTTTCCTCAGTGTGTATGCCCAGCAGTGGGATTGCTGGGTCATAAGGTAGTTCTATTTGCAATTTTTTAAGGAATCTCCACACTGTTCTCCATAGTGGCTGTACTAGTTTGCATTCCCACCAACAGTGTAGGAGGGTTCCCTTTTCTCCACACCCTCTCCAGCATTTATTGCTTGCAGATTTTTGGATCGCAGCCATTCTGACTGGTGTGAAGTGGTACCTCATTGTGGTTTTGATTTGCATTTCTCTAATAATGAGTGATGTTGAGCATCTTTTCATGTGTTTGTTAGCCATCCGTATGTCTTCTTTGGAGAAATGTCTATTTAGTTCTTTGGCCCATTTTTTTATTGGGTCGTTTATTTTTCTGGAATTGAGCACCAATACAGTATACTAACACATATATATGGAATTTAGGAAGATGGCAATGACGACCCTGTATGCAAGACAGGGAAAGAGACACAGATGTGTATAACGGACTTTTGGACTCAGAGGGAGAGGGAGAGGGTGGGATGATTTGGGAGAATGACATTCTAACATGTATACTATCATGTGAATTGAATCGCCAGTCTATGTCTGACGCAGGGTGCAGCATGCTTGGGGCTGGTGCATGGGGATGACCCAGAAAGATGTTATGGGGAGGGAGGTGGGAGGGGGGTTCATGTTTGGGAATGCATGTAAGAATTAAAGATTTTAAAATTTAAAAATAAAAAACTAAAATTAAAAAAAAAAAATTTTGAATTTGAATGACATATATGTTCCTATTTGTCCACAAGCCCACGTTTCCCTGAATCCCTGGATCTTATGCTAGGTTATTCATACAATTACTTGCCATTCCTTGTAATGCTTTGAGTTTACAACTCCTGCTTTTACTCTGCTTTAAAACATAGCTATTAGATTTGATGGAAATACTTGTTATTTTTAGATACCACATATAAGTGAAATCATATAATATTTGTCTTTCTCTGATTTATTTCTTTTAGCATAATACCCTCTATATCTAACCATGTTGTCACAAATGGCAAGATTTCATTCTTTTTCTATGGCTGAGTAATATATTCCATTGTATGTATATATACATATGCCTCATCTTTATCCATTCATCTATCCATGGACACTCAGGTTGCCCTTATATCTTGTCTACTGTAAACAGAAGAAATCTTGAGACCATAAAATCAACATCCTTATGTTTCAGTGAGAATGAACTGTCAACAGAATTCTGCTGCTAAATATTTTTTAAACTTTATCTATATATTTCTGTGAACCAAAACGAAAGGACCATTATCACCAAAGCAGCTAAAAGTAACTGCCCTGCTTTTATTCTGTTAATTTATTTTCAGTAGTTTTATTGAAAATGGCATGAAAACCATATGGTCTGATCTGTGCCTTTAAACTCTGTCTTTGAACTCGATCATGACTGAAAGTGAAAGTGAAAGTAGCTAAGTGTCTTTGAGACCCCATGGACTATACAATCAATGGAATTCTCCAGGCCAGAATACTAGAGTGGGTAGCCATTCCCTTCATGATTAAGAGTATAAATTAAGCAACTCAACTTTCGTAAATTAAGCAAATATGCTTTTTTTCCCTAAAGAAATGTTTACACTGTATTCAAGTAACTGAGCTCAAAACACTTCTAACAAACAACTAAATTCCAATCAAGGCCTTTCAAGAAGTGGCATCAAAGCATCACTGTGAGGCTGTGAAGATGACCTTGGAACAGTGATTTTATATCTCTCCTTTTCACACGTGTTCAGACAACTTGTATTCTAGTAATCTGGGGCTTTGTTTTCCTAGAGGGAAAACAAAATTTGCTTTATTAGAATGTTTTTGGAGATAATTTATAGACTCTTTGGTTGGTGGGGTAAACAGGTTTAGCAATTACCCCCTAGTAAGTGCTTTTGCTGGGAGGTGCAAACTAGGCAAACTAGGAGCCTTGAACAAAAATATCCTAGATTTAAAATGGCCCAAAGCTGCCCTTCCTGAGGAATTAGAGCTGGATTATCCTGGGGAGAAAAGAGGCTTTTCTGCATCTCCTGTCCATTGTCCTTTTTGCCCAGGATGATTCATAAAGAGGAGGAAGATGGATGAGTTGGCCACTGACCCAGCCAGGGCCAGCCAAGGCAGGATTGTGAAACTCATCTCCTGTGATCACTGTGGTGAATTTAGCAAATTACCAGGACTGAAAAATGTTGTTTCAACAGTGGGTAGAGTTTTGTTTTGTTTTGTTTTTTCTCTAAGCTCCACCAGAAATACAGACCTACTCTACACGCAACTGGGAGGCTGCTACCCCAAGCAAGCAGTGCCCTTTCCAGCTCATATTCAGTTACTCTGTGAGTCCTCTTACCTGCCTTACAACTAAAGATTATTTTTGTTTGCTTTAATAAGAAAAGGAAGAAAAATTCACTTACATTGATATAGACATGGAATATAATTGTTTAAAATATTTTTACTCTAATATGCCTTTTTTATTTACACAGTGATCAAATATTTTGAAGTGATGAAAGGCACCTATAATAATGGAATTTCAGGCATCAGCCACAAGACTGGGGGTAGGAGAGAGATTTGTTTCTGAGGAAGGAAGATAGTAGCAAGAGCCTCTCAAATGTTCCAGAACTAACACAGATGTCAGTTATAAGTTCTATGCCCTCCTTTGGAAGACAGAGTCATGGCTAATAAATAAAAAAACTTCTATCAAGGCACTAACTAATGCCAAGCACTTGACATACATCATCTCTAAGCTGACTAAACTCTGGAGGCAGTAGGGAGAAATATGCTTAGAGAAGTGATCTAGTTTGCCCTGAGTCACACAGCCTGTAGGAGGTTGAAGCACCAGCTCTCAAGCCCTACTCTCCCTGTCACATCCTTTGGCATTAAGAAGGAGACAGTGAGAGGACAGAATAGTTTTCATCCTGGGGATCGAATGTGAAGGGAACATCAAGCATCGTTTCCACTAAGTAAAAAAGTTTATCAGTCTAGAAAAGGTGATTTTTAGGTAATAATGAAAGATTTATATCAATCTTTTGTCCTTATTCTTCCAACTACTAAACTGGGGCTTTGGTAGAATAGAGAGAAATAAAATACAAAGCTAGAATGAAAACATTTATATGGAATAACAATAGATCATTTATAAGAAGTATATAAAAATATCTGCTGGATAGGTCTGGTCAATATCAAATTTAAACAGTACTGAGATTTATTTTTCCAGTCATCTCTTTAAAAAAAATGTTAATAATATACAGTTTACATGCCATAAACTTTACTCATTTAAAGCATTTCATGAAATATTTTTTTAGTATATGCATAGAATTGTGCAACCTAAATTTAGAACATGTTCATCACCCCAAAAAGAAAACTTGAACTCACTAGCCTCACTTCTAATCCTCACTCATCTCCCTACTCAGCCCTAGGCAGCCACTGATCTGCTTTCTGTCTTTAAAAAAAAGTAGTCCTGCTATGAACATTTATTTGCAAATTATTGTGTGCCCATTTGTTTAATTTCCCTTGGGTATATACCTAGGAGAAGAATCACTCCATCATATGATAACTCTATGTTAAAGCTTAGAGGAACTGTCAGACTGTTTTCCAAAGTGGTTGTACTGCTTTATATCCCCACCAGCAACAAATGAGCATTCCAGTTTCTATACATCTTTGTCAACCCTTGTTAATTTATTTTTTATTATAACCAGAGGCTTCCCTGGTGGCTCAGATGGTTAAAAATCTGCCTGCAGTGTAGGGGGCTTGAGTTCTATCCCTGGAAAATCCCCTGGAGAAGGGAACAGCTACCCATTCTAGAATTCTTGCCTGGAGAATTCCATGGACAGAGGAGCCTAACATGCTACAGTCCGTGAGTTCCTAAAGAGTTGGATGTGGCTGAATAACTAACACTTTTTTCTCAAACATATGTGAAGGGAAATCTCCTTATAGTTTTGATATGCATTTCCTTGATGGCTAACAATCAACATCTTTTCATCTGCTATTAGCTATTTGTAGATCTCTGGAGAAATGCCTGTTCCATGTAATCTATTCACTATAAATAAAATGTATAAATAAAATTAAATGTTTTATGATTTTAGCATTTCTGTTTTATGCAGTAGATCATCAGAAGACTGTCTCTAAAACAGGGGAAAAAAATAATTTCATGACTGAAGAACTGACCTGAAATAGGAGGAGTCAAGTTGCAGTGGTAGAAGTGATGGTTTTCAGTTATATTTTTATACCTTTTTGGAATATGTAGGTAATGATTATCATGGCTTATATCTCTTGGTGGGGTTGAGGACACATGAGCCCCAAATATGTCACCTTGGCATACTGAATATGTTAAGCTGAAGGAGTATGAAAAAAAAATGGCAGAAGCAAGAAGGTCATCCCGAAATCCCCCTTCTCCCCAGAAACAGGTCAAAAAACTCTATGACAGATGCCTCCCTATATCCTAAGAAAAGGGACATCCTTATTTCTAAAGACAAAGGGATGCTGAGATCAACAGACAGGACTTGCTAATAAGTTCCCCCAGTTTGCACTTGACGTATGCTCTTCTGACCTACAAACTTCTACTGTCCAATCTCCACCAAAACTAGCATGAAAATACTCAGGTTTCTTTATTTGGGTTTTCATTTCCTTATGAAGACTCTTGTGTCATGTAAAATGTATATTAAATAAGCACAGTCGTGTTTTTCTCCTGTTAATTTTTGTCAGTTTAATTTTCAGACCTAGTACATGCTAAGTCACTTCAGTCTTGTCCAACTCTTTCTGACCCTATGGACTGTAGCCCACCAGGCTCCTCTGTCCACAGGATTCTCCAGGGAAGAATACTGGAGTGGCTTGCTATGCCCTACTCCAGGGGATCTTCCTGACCCATCGATCCAACATGCATCTTTTGCACTGGCATCCTGCACTGGCAAGCGGGTTCCTTACCACTAGCGCCACCTGGGAAGCCCTCAGACTCAGTAAAGGACACTAAGAGGGCTGAGGGAAACATCTTCACCCCCAAGGTGAAGACATTAGTTGACTTTGAAAGAACAGAGGGCACTCTTCCAGGGAAGCAATGCAATATTAGATAGCATGGTCTCTTCCTGTGTTTAAATACTGGTTCCAGCAGTACTATCTATGTGACCCATTTCTTTTTCTCACTTTCTGTCTACCGAGTTATCTACTTTCTAGTGTGGTTGAGAAAATTGTCTGGTAGCACAATTTGTGCCATGCCTCTTTTTGATATGTACTAGACATTGACATTATCCCCAAACAAAACTTGGGACACAAAACCATAAAGGGAACATGAAAACATAAGCAATCTCTGTTTATTGCACTGTATACCCTGGAAAAGAGAGAGAGAGGAACAGAGAATGGGAGGAATTAGCTCAGCTATGAGGACCTCCATCCATATCAGGAGAGAAGAGAAAGAACCCACAAGAAAAGTCTATTGCCAGAAAAGGAGGTATTCTAAACCACAGTGATCTGTTCTGTGTTTTGGATGAAAAGATTATAAGATCAGGGCAGGAAAAGAAAAATATCACCTCTCTCCTTACCACTTTCCTTATATTCCCTTATATAGTAAAGCTGTATTTTGTACAAGAAGAAATCTAATACAACTTTAAAATGGTGAAGGCAATCTTATGCTGAAAAACCCTCTAACAGCTGACTCTGTTTGACCCAAGAGGTTTCAAGCTCCTGAAATCTTGTTTTAGACAAACCAATAGAAATGGAATCACAGTTTTATCTAGTGTGAGCTTTTATGGCTTATATATTTCTGTTTCCTATAGCTTTATTCGGTACCATAGGGGATAGATTTTAGAAACTCTGTTTTTCCTTATCTAAAGCAAACTTTAACAGTGCGATAAAAAAGTTTGAGAAAACATTTACACTATTTGTTATGGTATTATATCTAGAGTACACATATCTTAAGTGTTTTACAAGTGAAGTATTCATATAAAACCTAGCCCTTTCCTTCATGCTTTCAAAAATGATACACACTATGCAATATTTAAATGGTACACATTATGCTATATTTACCTTGCAGCATAAATGCACTAAGATATGATGATTTCATTAATCCTCATTTAGTATTCTGTGCTTTATACATATCTAGTATTCCTCAAACTGACTTAAGAAAATGACCCTACAGAATTACATGTACTGGAAAAAACTTTTACCAAATGCAACCAGCTTTAAACAAGAGTATTAACTAACAAATTCTATACATATGCTTATTTTACCAAAAATTGGAAGCTACAACAATACTGAATTACACTGAAGTTCAAAGTTACAGATTTTTTTTTTGACCCCTTCTTTAACATTCACTTGGCATTAATTTAGCAAACACTTTTGGTTTCAATAAGCAAACATATGTCAAAGTATTCATCATGTTTTGAAATGCATTTCCTTATGACTACCATATTTCTTCTCAAGCAAAAGCAAGAGTCACTCAGTCATGTCCGACTCTCTGTGACCCCATGGACTGTATGTATAGTCCATGGAATTCTCTAGGCCAGAATACTGGAGTGGGTAGCCTTTCCCTTCTCCAGGGGATCTTCCCATCCCAGGGATCGAACCCAGGTCTCCCGCATTGCAGGCAGATTCTTTACCAGCTGAGCCACAAGGGAAGCCCATTTCTTCTCAAAATTTTACTTAAAAAAAGTAACAGAAAAATGGGTAAATTTCCAGTTTATGAACTTGTTACCATATCATTAAATCTAATTTTCTATATTGGTGGCTCAGATGGTAAAGCGTCTGCCTACAATGCGGGAGGCCCGGGTTCAATCCCTGGATTGGGAAGATCTCCTGGAGAAGGAAATGGCAACCCACTCCAGTACCCTTGCCTGGATAATCCGATGGACGGAGAAGCCTGGTAGGCTACAGTCCATGGGGTCACAAAGAGTCAGACACGACTGAGCGACTTCACTCATGCTTGCAATATGGCAGCCACTAGCTAAATGTGGGTACTGGAAACTTAAATTGGATTCTCCAAGCAACAATACTGGAGTGAGTTACCATGCCCTCCTCCAGGGGATCTTCCCAACCTAGGGATCGAACCCGCATCTCTTTATATCTCTTGCACTGGCAGGGGGTCCTTTACCACTCACACCAGTTGAGAAGCCCAATGAGACTGAGAAACTATATTTTTAGATTATTCAAATTTAGTGAATTGAGTGGTTGCCACATGTGGCTAACAGCTACATAGTGGATAACACAAATATAGAGGACGTGAGTTATTTTACGGCTAAATATCATTGTGGGTAATGGTTCAAAAATCACAGATCAACTGCCTGGCTATTCCCATCACTAATTTTCAGAATTAACATCATCATCATTAAAACTGTTCATCAGTAATTAAGTGCTCATGCACTTAGATCAATAAACACACCACCACTTGTGTAATATTCTCACACAATATGCAGTATTCAGAAGACAACAAATGAAAGTATCCTTACTTCATTGTATTCACTTATTCTTTCAGTGAGTATCTAATGCGCCTCATATACCAGGCAATGAGGAATCAAAACAGCAAAAAAAAAAAAAAAAAAAAACCACTGATCTCATGGATTTTACATTAATTCAGTGTCTATTTCATCCCAGGTACTCTGAGTGTATGCTTTGCCCTAAAGGAGGTTAGTCTAGAGGGGAGAGCCCCCCAAATAGAGGGCAGTATAGGGCACTATAGCACTGCAATATGAGAGCAGCCCAGTTATAAGAATCTGAGTCCATACGTATTCAGGGAAATTTTCTTGCAACAAAACTAAGTTTTGAAGATTGAGAGGAGTTAGTGAGAAGCCATTCTGAGCAGAGGATTTCTCTGAGCCAAGGAGCTACGATGAACTCGCCTGGAGCTATCAGAGAACTTTAGCTTGTTTCAGTGAGGGGAGGCGGGTGTGCAGAAGCAGAGAAGAGAAGGCAAGGTTCTAGAAACCTGTGCCTTTAGAGATAACCTACAGAGTTTGATCTTTGGACTGAAAGATATATGGAGAAACTCAAGGATTTGGGGAAGGAAAATTTCAGATTGACATTTGAGAAAGAGCTCTCTGAACAAGATCAATTATGAAAAAAAATCAAAGGAATCCGAATGGAAAATGTTCTGGTGGCCCAAAGTAATCTGCTAGCAAGCTCTTCAAGAGGCTTGTTTTTAGAAAATGGCTTCGTTTTTATGAGAGTGAGACATTTAACAAAGCTAGCCATCAAGAACTCAGTCAAAAGCTACTAAGAAAAAGACAAAAATAAATAAAGAGAAAACAAATAGGTTGCTTTTAAGGCACTATGCTTGTAAAACATCCTTTTGTGGAGACTACTGGTTTGTAGCTGCACATAAAATATTGTTATTTATTTAACAATATAGATTTTATATGGATTTTCAGCAGATATACAGCAATAAGAGACGAAAGACAGTTGCAGGAATTAAAAAAAATAAGCAATAGCTGAAAGTGAGAGACGAATAAGATCTAAATGTCAGAAATTTTATCTTTCATCATTGTGGCCTCATAGATAGAGTAAACCTGACATAGTGCTATGTCTTCAATAAATATTTATGAATATTCATTTTGCAGATGTTGTTCAGTTACTAAGTCATGTCCGACTCTGCAAATGCATGGACTGCGCCACTCCAGGCTCCTCCGTCCTTCACCATCTCCCAGAGTTTGTGCATTGGTGATGCTGTCTAACCATCTCATCATCTGTTGCCCCCTGCCCCTGTTGCCTTCATAAATATCAGTAAATGAATGCATCATAAAATTCATATAGAGGAGTTAGGAGATCAATAATTCACCACAGTAGTCCCATGAATAATACGAGTACATTATATCCCAAGGCAATGGCTGATGGTTAGCCTGAGGCCTCTTCTGCTTGTGTAAAACACGTAGCCACTGTGTCAGACCTGACCTTACCACACACAAATTTATCAGTCTTTTATGAAGCTTCAGGGATCTGGTGTCTTTATCTTGAACCAGCTGCTTCCAAACAAGGCATTTATCTAGGGCACAGCCTCTTTTTTGGTGAATGTGAAATAAAGGAAAACAGTGGACCTCTTTTCATATGAAAAGTCACCTCTTCCTATAAAACAATACAATCTAAGTAACGAACCTCTTATCCTTCAGAGCAAAGATAAGCAATTTGATATCTGATTCTATTTAGAGAAATGATTTTTACATCAGATGTATATCAGAATCTCCTGGAAATTCTGAAAAACAGGATTGATTCCTGGTCCCCAAGCCTAGAGGTTCGGATTCAAGTACATCTAGGGTGGTGGCTACAAAGTCAGGTCACTGAAGATGGCTGTTCTCTTGCTCTCTGTACAGCCTCTGCTGGATCAGTGCCTGCTTCCCCTACACCCGACTCACAGGACTGACCTTCCTATGTGCTTGCCCCAGACCTCAGCTAGTGACTGTTCTTATCAAAGGGGGCAGTGAGGACTGTATCTCTCTGCTAGTTTTCCTGGTAACCTATGATCCAACCTGACATCCATTCCACTATAACAGGTAATCTCCCCTTCCCACTGGGGGCAAATCCTGCCACCACTTCCTCCCTGCCATCGACCGTACATGGTGGGGTGTTGCTCCAGGACCTTGCTTCAGACGTGTAAGCTCCCAATCCATTAAACCACTGATGTCTTTGTCACTGACTGGGGTTCCTTCTTCTGTCTTGAAGCTGGGCAAGCACAGGCCTCACAGGCCTGTGGGGTGCAACCCAACAGTGGTGATGGCGGTGGTGGTGACAGGTGCTAAAGATTTTTATTTACCCAATCATAATTGGACATTACAATTATGTGAATGTCCAAATGTATTCTCATCCCTCACAGGGAATGTACAATTTGCATACAAAGCTACTTGCTGTGGTCAGAAGCTTTCCAGACTCTCCCTATCCATGGCTTCCTCCACCACGTGGAGATGGCCTGTGAAGCTGCTGCATAGGTGCTGCCCTTTATATTTGTTAATGATTGTTTTTAATCTAAGCTTCCAGAGCCTGCTGAGAAAGCAAGACCTCTTTCTCCCTGAATCCACTCAGCTCTTCACTTTCTAACTAATGTCTTCTCAGACTGTATGGCTGAATGTGCCAACAGTGAGAACAAAAGACCTCTCCTTGATCTTTAATCCCTAGCTTCTCTCTCCTTTACTCAGCTCATGGGGAAAAACAAAATATACATAGTTAAGTTGCTATGCATCAAGATTGGAAACAAGAAAAAAAAAATCTTAGGTTGACCGTGAAACAGAAATACGGTATCTTCTGTGTCCCTTTCTCACCTAAGATTCTGCCCAATATCTCTCCTTCCATTTGGCAACTCAGGGCTTTATTACAGATGCACAGGACTTCTCCAGTGGTCCTGCTCCCAATGCAGGGGGCCTGGGTTTCACTCATATCAGGGAACTAGACCCCACATGCCTCAATGCAGAGCTTACATGCTGCAACTAAATCCTGTGTGCATGACCAGGTACAACCAAATTAATTAATTAAAATAATAATAATAAAAATAAAGAGGCACTGAACATGCACCCAGATATCAAGGTTATTTTTCCAGGCTATCCCCCAAAGCCAGTGCCTCTCTGCGCAGAGACAGATGCTGAGACCCTGGTTTCAACCCCAGTGACTGGCATTGCCTTTGGACACTGTGGTCACTGAGTTGAGCGAAAGCCAGGGTGTGAACCGCTGGAAGTTGAGAGAAGTGTAGTTACCGCCATATGAGTCTGCATTGCTGCATCCTCAGTTACTGGTGAAAGTATTCCTTCAGGTGCAAAATTCTCACAGTTCTGTTGTGGCGGATTTGTATAAGAAAGCTCATAACGATCTAGCAACCAATGGTTTCATGGTGGTATGTTCATTCAGTAGCTTACTAGACAGCAAAAGAAATGAGAGAATATAACCATACGCAACAATATGCTTTCCAGGAACATGACCCTGACCCAAAGAAGACAGGCGTAAAAATCTCACCCTGTATAATTCTATTCCAAAAATAGGACATAATGATAAACAACAAGGCCCTACTGTTTAGCACAAGGAACAACAATATACTGAATATCCTATAATAAAGCATAATGAAAAAATGTGGAAAAAGAATATGTGTATACACATATATACATATATGTATATTTATACAAAACTGAATCACTTTGCTGTACAGAAGAAACTAACACTGTAAATCGCCTGTACGTCAATTAAAAAAAAATAAAACACCACAGAACAAATTAGTTCACAGAAAAAGAAGTCATGAGAGAGGCTACTTCTGAGAATAAGGAAAAGGTAATTATGGGGAGAGGGCACATAGAGGGCTTGGAGGGTTTAAAACGGTGAGAGTTACACAGGTGTGTTCAGTTCAGTTCAGTTGCTCAGTTGTGTCCGACTCTTTGTGACCCCATGGACTGCAGCATGCCAGGCCTCCCGGTCCATCACCAATTCCAGAAGCTTGCTCAAACTCATGTCCATTGAGTCAATGATGCCATCCAACCATCTCATCCTCTGCCGTCCCCTTCTCCTCCCTCCTTCAATCTTTCCCAGCATCCGGGTCTTTTCAAATGAGTCAGTTCTTCTCATCAGGTGGCCAAAGTATTGGAGTTTCATCTTCAGCATCAGTCCTTCCAATGAATATTCAGGACTGATTTCCTTTAGAATGGACTGAATGGATCTCCTTGTAGTCTAAGAGACTCTCAACAGTCTTCTCCAACACCACAGTTCAAAAGCATCCATTCTTTGGCACTCAGCTTTCTGTATAGTCCAACTCTCACTACATGACTATTGGAAAAACCATAAGCTTTGACTAGACAGACCTTCTGTTGGCAAAGTAATGTCTCTGCTTTTTATTTATTTATTTTTTTCTTGCCTCATTTTTTTTTAATTTTTATTTTTACTTTATTTTGCTTTACAATACTGTATTGGTTTTGCCATACATTGACATGAATCCGCCACTGGTGTACATGAGTTCCCAATCCTGAAACCCCCTCCCCCCTCCCACCCCATATCATCTCTTTGGATCATCCCTGTGCACCAGCCCCAAGCAACCTGTATCCTGTATCGAACATAGACTGGAGATTCGTTTCTTTGGACTCTGTCTCTGCTTTTTAATACGCTGTCTAGGTTGGTCATAGCTTTTGTTCCAAGGAGCAAGCATCTTTTAATTCCATGGCTGCAGTCAGCAACTGCAGTGATTTTGGAGCCCAAGAAATCATGTCTCTTACTGTTTCCATTCTTTCCCCTCTATTTGCTATGAAGTGATGGGACTGGATGCCATGATCTTAGTTTTCTGAATGTTGAGCTTTAAGCCAACTTTTCACTTTCCTCTTTCACTTTCATCAAGAGGCTCTTTGTTTTTCGCTTTCTGCCAGAAGGTTGGTATCATCTGCATATCTGAGATTACTGATATTTCTCCCAGAAATCTTAATTCCAACTTGTGCTTCTTCCAGCCTGGCATTTCACATGATGTACTCTGCACATAAGTTAAATAAGCAGGGTGACAATATACAACCTTGATGTACTCCTTTCCCGATTTGGAACCAGTGTGTTGTTTCATGTACAGTTCTAAATGTTGCTTCTTGACCTGCATACAGATTTCTCAGTAAGCAGAGCAGGTGGTCTGGTGTCCATATCTCTTTAAGAATTTTCCACAGTTTGCTGTGATCTACACAGTCAAAGGCTGTGGTGTAGTCAATAAAGCTGAAGTAGATGTTTTTCTGGAACTCTCTTGCTTTTCTGATGACCCAGTGTGTTCACTTGGTGACATTTAATTAAGCTGCACTCAGGATTTGTGTGCTTTTCAACATGCTATATTTTAATGAAAACTTTAACATTGGTTGGAAGCTCATATATTTCAGAATGATCATTTAATTACAGTAGCCTTGAATCAAAGCCAGGAGATAAGAAAAAGGAAATAGACAACTTAGATTAATCAGATACTTGCTACCTGTTAGTACTTTAAAATAGATGTTGTCACATAAATGCCCTCTGTCAGCAGTTTCTGGCTTATTAGTGACCACAGGAAACAGCATAAAAATGTCAGGCAGAAAAATAAAAATAAAAAAGGCTACTTAAAATTGTCAATTCATCAAATTTCTGTTTTGGCAGATGACACCTTTATAAATGGAAATGGCAGTACAGTCTTCTTCAGCATGCAAGAGTCCCATCGAGAGGTTCCTCACTTCCTTTGCTTCTCCTGTGTGCTTTTGGGAACATTCTTTGCTCAGGTAAATAGTAGAGCGAAAATGCTGAATTGAAATAGAATTTTTATCTTTTAGTTCATAAGTAACTTTTTGCAACTTTGAGTAACATGGAATGGGGGTTCTACAGTGCCTTAAATTTAGACAGAACTTTCAACAACAGTGGAAATGTTCCTATATGATGATTATGGTATCCACTAGCCACTGGGCTCGATATGTGCTAGTATGACTGGGGAAATACAGTGTTCCTTTAACATAACTCTAACTAATTTAAATATAAATTCAAATAGCCATGTGTACCCAGCTGCCTATGGCCCATTCAAGTTTTGATGACCATCTGATCCCACATTCTCTCATATTATAAGGTCTATGATGCTTTCTGAAATGATGAAGTGATGTCGAAATGACTGGAGCCAAACACGGGTCAATTGGAAAGATTTGAAAGAAGACAAAGAAGCGAACTGAGTTTATTGGCTTGCACGGTTATGGGAATGAAATGGATTTCTCTGGAAAACTGGTTAAAGAACTACAGAATCTTAAAAATTTTAGAAGTTAATGGGTCATCAAGAAAAACAACTTTAAAAAATTTAAATGTATCCTGTTAAAAATAAGACAACAGGCCCCAGATGCATCTACTTATGTTAAGCCATGTCAACAAACTGAGAGAGTTTCAGTTCTCCCAGAAATGGACACTTAAACCAGCTAATTAGGAACCAAGTAAGGCACTCTGCCTGATTCCTGACATCCCCTAAAGGAGAGTAACCTTGCAATAACCAAGTGGTTTTTTTTTTTTTTTGCTTTTCTTTCTTTGTATAACTTCTCTTCTGCCTATAAACATCCTCGATTCTATACAGATCCTTGGAGCGCCTTTCTATCTATTCAATGGGATGCTGTCTTGTCTGAATCGATTTTTGCTTAAGTAAACTTTAAGGAAAATTAATATGCCTCGGTTTATCTTTTGACAGTTCAAATTAGCAGATTTTAAATATGTATAGAGGAAACAGAAAATGAGGGCTAAAGCAGTAGAGCAGGAGAGCAGAAAACCTCTGACTAGGATGGAAACTAAGTGGAATCTTGTGTGCCCCTCGGCCATCCAAGCATCAATTCAAAAGCCCCTCCATGTCTCCTGCCGCTAGTTTACAGAAAAAGCTGGTCTCCCAGGCCTCGCTGAATCATAAAAGAGCAGGCCCAAGCAGCTAATGATTAGGACAATAGAGTCACAGATTCAGCATCTGATATACATTCCTGACTTTTTTAAAAAAGATAAGTAACTGCCATCAGAGGGAAAAAGTTAACTGCATGATGACCAGCCTGCAGCTATGACATAAACTGCTCCATCCTGAGCAATACTGAGCTTATGGCTAGCACAGTTCCAAGATCTGGCTTTAAGAGAATGAGATTAACACTACTGCGCATAATAATCCATATCATTGTGGGCATCAAAATAAGTATAGCTTGTTCTGCCCATATATGTAAACAGGCAACTGTAATGGTCAGAAAAGAGATGCTACAGACCCATGTTGACATCTTCTGCTCTAAGAAGATGGCGCCCTACGTTAGCATGAAGATGGAGAAGACTCTTGAGAGTCCCTTGGACAGCAAGGAGATCAAGCCACTCAATCCTAAAGGAAATCAACCCTGAACATTCACTGGAAGGACTGATGCTAAAGCTGAAACTCCAAAAGTCTGGCCACCTGATGTGAAGAGCTGACTCAATGGAAAAGATCCTGATGCTGGGAAAGATTGAGGCCAAGAGAAGAAAGGGGTGGCAGAGGATGGGATGGTTAGATAGCATCACTGACTCAAAGGGCATGAGTTTGAGCAAACTCTGGGAGAAAGTGAAGAACACGAAGGCCTGGAGTGCTGCAATCCATGGAGTTACAAAGAGTTGGACACAACTGAGCAACTCAACAACAACAACAGAAGATAGACTTTGTCTAGCATTCCATAGAAATGGAATGCTCTTCTGACAAGTGGGAATTTATTTTATTTTATTTTATTTTTAAATTTTAAAATCGTTAATTCTTACATGCGTTCCCAAACATGAACCCCCCTCCCACCTCCCTCCCCACAACATCTCTCTGGGTCATCACCGTGCACCAGCCCCAAGCATGCTGCACCCTGCGTCAGACATAGACTGGCGATTCAATTCTTACATGATAGTATACATGTTAGAATGCCATTCTCCCAAATCATCCCACCCTCTCCCTCTCCCTCTGAGTCCAAAAGTCCGTTATACACATCTGTGTCTTTTTTCCTGACAAGCGGGAATTTATAAGAAGTTTTTGGCAGGAGAAAGCTCTTTGTAGGAAAGAGCTCTCTGCATGAGGCCTGTTTTGTCTTCTAATTATAAACCAGACACCCTCATGCTCTACTCATCTCCAGCCTTAGCACAACTTTCTCATCTTTTGATCATACAATACTTTGCCTAACTTGCGGGTTCCATCTATAGATCAAAGAAGTAAAAATGAAGAATACATAATTAAGCAGATGACCAGATCTCTTCCTTAGCTTCCCCTTCAGTAATCTCATAAATCAACCGTGTGAACAAGAGAGCATCTAAAGAAAAATCACAAAGAGTCGACAAGCTTGTGCACAAGTCTGCACACAGTGGGAGATGACCTTGACCTCCTATCTCAGTGATAAACCACGACTGCATTCCTATTTCCCCTTAAAAGGTTTCACGGCCAGGCAGAATCTTCGGAGGTAGGTTTGGGGGGGATGCTGAATCCACTCTCTCTCCAAATTACTGACATTCTAATTAAAATCACCTTTTCTTCCTATCAACATCTGTGAGTACTGATTTTACAGTGAACAGTGGGGCCTGGTTTGATAACAGGATTTGGCAAGTTACTGGCATCAACATGCTGGTTATCCTTTGATTTAAGCTTAGTATAAACTTTTGAGTAGGTCACTGTAATGTCCTGGCCTGGAGACTGCAGCATACAGAGGGGCAGTTCAGAAGATCAGATACACCAGGAGATAACCTTTTCTTACTTTTTAGACCAGACAGTGTTTGAATTTTTCCCTTGATGGATTACATCTTGACCTGAGAAAAACTGAAATTTTGCCTCATTTTATTTGTTATTTGTAGGAATTAGTCTTTCTCAACAAGGTCAGCAAGACATGGACTCCGTAACTCATATTTTACTCACACCTGTGCTGCCCGGATACCTATCATGTAGTGCGCTGACTCACAAGTGTTTTCTAGTCAGCTCCCAAATAGTATAGAACACGGTGGACTTAATATAACACTGAACTTTTAAACCACTTTTATAATTTCTGAGACAGTGTTATAATTCACATGCCATCTAACAGTAATATTGATATCCCAACTATGTCTGAAGGATTATGGCTAAAAGTGATCTGAAGAATATCTTGTAATTTTTTTTTCCACTGAAAACTACTCTGTTTTCTTCTCATGAAGTAGAAATAGCTAGTCTCTTCATTAGAAGACACTTAAGAAACATTTGCTTCACCCATACAAAAGTTCAAATAAGCTGAAAGTCAACTGTAGATTAAATATCCTGCCTCTTCAATTCTAAGATCTCACTGCCACCTTTTAATCCACATATTACTATTTATGCATTAGGTTATATCTGAGGATCAACACGAAAAAGAAACTTGCCAGCCTCCAAGCAGAGAAGCCAATTTTAACAGAACTACTATCGCCCAACTGGGTTAATTATATTTTGACTCTGCTAGAATGTAACTGGTTCATCCACACTGTCTCCTCAGTTTAATTACTTATTTTGGTAGTAGTACATTTAGTTAAATTTCAAATATATTTGGATCCTAAATAACTTTTTTAAAATGTCTTTGAGAAGATTACTCTGCTTAGCAGTGTTGAGATGTAAACTTATTCCTTATTCAAAAGACTGCTTGTTACTCACTAGGCAGCGGAATTAAAGGCAGGAGAAACTATCAAATTTCTCAGAAGGTATCGTCAAGGTTAAAAGAGGTAATTATACTGATTTACACATCCTGATGGACCCTCAGTAAGATGCCAACCATCTGTCAAACACTTCCATCTCATGTGTAAGAAAGGATATTTAAATTCTAGCAGAGCATTATTTAAGAGAAAAAAGGACATTAAAAATTGAATTAAGTAAGAAAATAAAACAATCTCCTGGTATTCTATATGTCTCACTACAATTAAGGCAACCCTTTAAGCATGAAAAGGTCAATAGCACAGTCTAAATTATAAACATCAGCATACTATAAGGATGCTATGAATAGTTGTTTCTGGCCTCAGACATATTAAAATCAATCAGTGGTCTTCAAACATTAAAAAAAAATCTGTTTTGATCATGACAATACAGAGGAACGTGATTTGCAACTGGATAAATATATGTGAATTTCTGCTTCTAATGGGCTACGTATACTGGAAAACTACATCCACACATGCACACTTTTTAAAATTTTTAATCCTTCAAAAACAGTGAGATCACAAGATGAGAAAAGAAATCAAAAGAGTGCAAAAACAGAATTGTAAGTCATATCAAATGATTCCTTATATTTAAACACACCAAGAGCTTTCAATAGTATTCAGTGTAAAATAAAAAGACTTAACAATGGTCATCCTTTATGATCTTGCCTGGCCTGAAATTGCTTACCACAACCACCACATCCATCTCTCTGACTTTATCTCTAACCAATCTCCTCTTTGTTCTTTAAACAGATTCCATCTCAGGAATTTGCAACTTTCATCTATTCACCCAGATACCCACTGAAGAATTCCCTCATTTTCAATGACTTATGATCAAAGCTAATCTTATAATACCAGCCTTTTCTAACCATTCTTTATAAAATATTATCATTTTTATCTTATTCATTTTGCTTTATTGAAAAACTTAAAAATAAATATATATTTTTACTAGCACATTTTACCACCTTTCATATTTAGTTTTTAACTTGTTGACATTCCAACAAATGTGGGCAAGGGCAATACCTCAAGCTGTGAGCTAAGTGGACTACAGACTCTTTTGTTTGGGTCTTGGCATCAGGCAAGTTCTCAGTACATGTTTATTCAACAAAAGAATGAATACAGTTAGAGTCATAAACTTGAAATGGTCTTGGCATTGCTCTGTTTTCTGTAATACAAGAACCAATACAAGTCTTGACTTTTAATGGCATTGTGGTGGTAAGAGACAAACCTTGGGTCTATGTTAGGAGGGAAGCTGCAACTGAAATACTTGCATAAATCTTGTACCTACTAAGTTCACACCCCACTGTAAAGGTAAGGCAGAGAAATCTACTAGCCTGAGAAGGGGGTTAGCAAAATAACTCACTGATTTGGTCTTGACTCAGGATATGGAATAAAGAAAGAAGAGAAAACTTTCCTAAGAATCTATAAATAAGAACTGACCTCAAGCGTCTGCCTGCAATGTGGGAGACCTGGGTTCGATCCCTGGGTCAGGAAGATCCCCTGAAGAAGGAAATGGCAACCCACTCCGGTATTCTTGCCTGGATAATCCCATGGACGGGGGAGCCTGGTGGGCTAGAGTCCATTGGGTTGCAAAGAGTCGGACACGACTGAGCGACTTCACTTTCACTTCACTCTAACTGTATAGTTTTTCAGTGTGATTCAGAAGAACCAAAGCTAAGATACCTCAGGTTAGCAGGGTCCTGAGTGATACATACAAATTCTCTTTACAAAGGCATGTAAAATTCAAGTCACTGTGATTTCACAGATCTAGTTCAACCAAGTGTGATCTCTCATGGAGGATTCTCAGAAAATCAAATAACATAATTAGATGCCAAAGACTTCACCTATTGCACTGAAAAGACATGGATTGTAAAATAACAATGTCTATGTTTATAAAAATAAAAGAAGTAACTCAAAACCAGATTAAAAAAAATCAAGAAATATAAGAAAACAGAGAGATTTGAAGAAATAGCAAAAAATTCTAGAAATAAAAAGTACAATAATTAAAATTATAAACTGAATGGAAGATTTTAAAAAGTTTAAATATGAGAGAGAACTTAGGAGACATGAAAGATTAGAGTGAGAAAGTCTAAAATACATTAAATTGGCATTCCATGAAGAGGGTACTAAGAGCTGAAAGACACAAGTTACTCCAATTGCCAAAGGCTAAGAATTTCTAGAATTAGTAAGACAGGAATTCCTTAGAAGAAATGGAGTAGCCCTCACAGTCAACAAAAGATTCTGAAATGCAGTACTTGAAATGCAGTCTCAAAATGACAGAATGATCTCTGTACATTTCCAAGGAAAACCATTCGATATATCAGCAATCCAAGTCTATGCTCCAACCACTACTGACAAAGAGGCTAAAGTTGAACGGTTCTATGATTACCAACAAGACCTTCTAGAATTAACATGAAAAAAACCTGTCCTTTTCACCACAGGGGACTGGAATGCAAAAGTAGGAAGTCAAGAGATACCTGGAGGAACAGACAAGTTGGGCCTTGGAGTACAGAATGAATCAGGGCAAAGGCTAACAGAGTTTTACCAAGAGAACACGTTGGTCATGGCAAACATCCTCAAGATTCTACACATGGACATCACCAGATGGTCAATACCAAAATCAGATTGATTATATTCTTTGCAGTCGAAGATGGGGAAGCTCTATCCAGTCAGCAAAAACAAGACCAGGAGCTGACTGTGGCTCTGATCATGAACTCTCTATTGCAAAATTCAGACTTACATTGATGAAAGTAGGGCAAACCACTAGACCATTCAGATATGACCTAAATCAAATCCCTTATGATTATACAGTGGAAGGAACAAATAGATCAAGAGATTAGATCTGATAGACAGTACCTGAAGAACTATGTTCAGAGGTCCATGACATTGTACAGAAGACAGTGATCAAGACCATCCCCAAGAAAAAGAGATGCAAAAAGGCAAAATGGTGGTCTGAGGAGGTCTTACAAACAGCTGAGGAAAGAAGAGAAGCTAAAGGTAAAGGAGAAAAAGAAAGATCTGAAGGCAGAGTTTCAAAAAAATAGCAAGGAGAGATAAGAAAGCCTTCCTCAGTGATCAGTGCAAAGAAATAGAGAAAAACAATAGAATGGGAAAAACTAGAGATCTCTTCAAGAAAATTAGAGATACCAAGGGAACATTTCATGCAAAGACGGGCACAATAAAGGACAGAAATGTATGAACCTAACAGAAGCAGAAGATATTAAGAAGAGGTGGCAAGAATACACAGCAGTACTGTGGTTAATGACCCAGATAAACACAATGGTGTGATCACTCACCTAGAGCCAGACATCCCGGAATGTGAAGTCAAGTGGACCTTAGGAAGCATCACTACGAACAAAGCTAGTGGAGGTCATGGAATTCTAGTTGAGGTATTTCAAATTCTAAAAGATGATGCTGTGAAAGTGCTGCACTCAATATGCTGGCAAATTTGGAAAACTCAGCAGTGGACATCGGACTGGAAAAGTGTCAGCTTTCATTCCAATCCCAAAGAAAGGCAATGCCAAAGAATGCTCAAACTACCACACAATTGCACTCATCTCACATCTTAGTAATGCTCAAAATTCTCCAAGTCAGGCTTCAGCAGCACATGAACTGAGAACTTCGAAATGTTCAAGCTGGATCTAGAAGAGGCAGAGGAACCAGAGATCAAATTGCCAATATCTGTTGGATCATCAAAAAAGCAAAAGAATTACAAAAGTTATTGTTTTAAGCAATAACTTCTGCTTCATTGACTTTGCCAAAGCCTTTAACTGAGTGGATCACAACAAACTGTGGAAAATTCTTCAAGAGATGGGAATACAAGACAGCCTTACCTGCCTCCTGAGAAATCTGTATACAGGTCAAGCAGCAACAGTTAGAACCAGATATGGAATGACAGACTGGTTCAAAATTGGGAAAGGAGTAATCAAGGCTGTATATTGTTACCCTGCTTATTTAACTTACATGCAGAGTGAAGTGAAATGAAGTGAAAGTCACTCAGTCGTGTCCAACTCTTTGCAATCCCATGGACTATACAGTTCATGGAATTCTCCATATCACAATACTGGAGTAGGTAGCCTTTCCATTCTCCTCAGGATCCTCCCAACTCAGGGGTCGAACCCAGGTCTCCCACATTACAGGTGGATTCTTTACCAGCTGAGCCACAAGGGAAGCCCTATATGCATAGTACATCACGTGAAATGCCAGGCTGGATGAAGCACAAGCTGGAATCAAGAATGTTGGGAGAGATATTAATAACCACAGATATGCAGATGACACTACCCTATGGCCGAAAGCGAAGAGGAACTAAAGAGCCTCTTAATGAATGTAAAAGAGGAGAGTGAAAAAGTTGGCTTAAAAATCAACATTCAGAAAACTAAGATCATGGCATCCAGTCCTACTTCTTCATGGCAAATAGATGGGGAAACCTTGAAAACGGTGACAGACTTTATTTTCTTGCACTCCAAAATCACCGCAGATGGTGACTGCAGCCATGAAATCAAAAGACGCTTACTTCTTGGAAGAAAAGCTATGACCAACCTAGACAAAATATTAGAAAACAGAAATGATATTTTGCTGACAAAGGTCCGTCTAAACAAAACTAGGTTTTTTCCAGTAGTCATGGATGGATATGAGAGTTGGATTGTAAAGAAGTCTGAATGCCAAAGAATTGATGCTTTTGAACTGTGGTGTTGGAGAAGACCCTTGAGAGTCCCTTGGACTGCAAGGGGATCACACCAGTCCATCCTAAATGAAATCAGCCTGAATATTCATTGGAAGGACTGATACTAAAGCTGAGGCTCCAATAATGTGGCCTCCTGAGAACTGACTCAATAGAAAAGACCCTGATGCTGGGAAAGATTGAAGGTGTGAGGAAAAGGGGACAACAGAGGATGAGATGGTTGGATGACATCACTGACTTGATGGACACGAGTTTGAACAAGCTCTGGGAGTTAGTGATGGACAGGGAGGCCTGGCGTGCTGCATTCCATGGGGTCACAGACAGTTGGACACTACTGAACAACTTAGCTGAAGACAGGAATAACAGCAACAACAAAAAAATTCAAGTGGGATCAATGTAAGGTAATCCATACATAAAAATGTATATCTTAGAGGAATCACAGAAAATTCAAGAAAAATGTGCAGTTTTAAAACAGCCACAAGAAAAAGTTACAACAGTATAACTGGATTAAATATCCCTACCTTCCTCCCCCCATATTCATGTCCTTTCTGGAACCCCAGAATATGACTCCTCAGAAATAGGCTCTTTGTAGCCATAATTAGTTAAGATTATATGATACTAGAGTAGAGTAGGCCCTAAATTCAATTTTACTTATCCTTATAAAAGAGAAGAAGGTAAAGAGACAGAAACACACAAAGCGAAGGTGGCCATGTCAATAGAGAGGCAGAGTTTGACGTGATGGGTCTACGGTCAAGGAATGCCACGGATTGCTGGCAACCACCAAAGACCAGGATAGAGGCATGGAACAGGGCTTCTTCTACAAACTTCAGAGGGAAAATGGCCCTGCCAGTACTTCGACTTTGGACATCTAGCTTCCAGAACTGTGAGACAACGTATGTCTTTCTTTCAGCCACTCACTGTGTGCTAATTTTTTACGGCAGCTCTGTGAGACTAATACAACCACCTACAAAACAACTGCAGTGAGGCTGCCATTCTAAGATTAACTATAGAAAGTGGATGGCACCATCATCCTTCATGTGATAAACAGCACTACCTATTGACTTAGAATTGCGTATCCGACTTCTTCACTTAACAATTAACAATAAAATATATTTGTAACAATAAAATATAGCACGAGCAGACTCCCCACTAATTTAGCTTCTAAAAATACACTTCAAGAAGAAGGTAAATTATCCCTCTCAAAAAAATATCTGTGATACAAGATAGAATGGTGAACAAATAAACAGGTTAACATATTGGGAATCAAAGCAAACAATGATGCTATAGAACAACAAAAATAGCACTAACTTGGGGGTAAAAAAGTAAGAATGATAATTGATGGAGATGACCACAGTTTAAACTGTTTACTGTTATTCAGGAGTAGGGTAGACATACTGATTGTTGATCTTTGGTTGATTTTAAAAGACATGCTATATGTTTAATGTTAATTATTAAAACAAACAAAAATAGAGTTGTAAGGAATGAAACAATTGAAAGAAATAATGGAATATTAACAATAAAAAATAGGCATGAAATGAATATAACTTGAGAAAAAGCAGTATAAAGTTGAAAAGAATACTGCGGAAATACTTCTAAATACACCAGTAATATATTTAGAAATACTTCTAAATATACACAGTAAATATAAATGGATCAAACATACCGGTTAGAAGACAAGCGGTCATACTGAATTTAATAATGTACTATATGATATTTCAAGTGAAACATCTATAGTTCAAATATACATTATGGGATGGCAATAAATAAGGTATAATATATGCCAAGCTAATAATAACCAAATATATAGATCTGTCAATATCAAAATATGGCCTTGAAAAAAAAGCAATAAAAGTCATAGTGACTTCACAACGATAAAAGGGACAATTAACAAATAAGATACAGCAATACTAAACTTTTACATATCAAATAATATAGCTTTGAAATACATAAACCAAAAATTGAAAGAATTACACACAGGACTACTTCTAAATAACAAACTTAAAGTTATTCCTGTCTCAAAAATTGAGAGAACAAGAAAAATAATTATAAAGATATACAAATTTAAATAATATGATTACTAAATTTGAATAGCCATAGATAGAACACTACTCAGAAAGTAGAGACTACTTATTCTTTAAAAGCATGCATGCAATATTTTTGAAAACTGATAAATTCTAGGCTACAAATCAAGTCTCAATGAATTACAAAAAATAATAACCTGTTTTCTGACTACAATTTTAGTTAAAATAACAAAAATTAATTGAAAAAGAAACATGTATTTGGAAAATAAATTATATAACCCCTGGATCAATGAACTGAGTTTCTCAATTGGTGAGTTAAAAATAGACAACTAGGCTTCCTTGGTGGCTCAGGGGTAAAGAATCTACCTGCCAACAGGAAGAGACATGAGCTTTCAGTCCAGGAAGGTCCCACATGGGAGCAACTCAGCCTATGCCCCGCAGCAACTGCTGAGCCCACAAGCCCACATGCTGCAGCCAATGAAACCCTCGCACCCTAGACCCTGTGCTCTGCGACAAAAGAAGCCGCTGCAGTGAGAGGCCCAAGCGCCACAGCAAACACTAGCCCCACTCACTGGATCTAGAGAAAGTCCACCCAGCAGCAGAGACCCAGCGTAGTCAAATACAAATAAATACAATTAAAAGAAAAAATAGACAAATTAGATGCTGTGTTAGACAGCAGTTGCAAAATGCAATCACTGGTGCTCATTAACTGTCTCTAATTAACCACTTCTCCCCTAAAATTTGTTATTAAATCTATTTGATGAATTCTCAGGCTTTTAATTTCAATGGGAAAAAACAGTATATAGAACACAATTCAAGTTTTATTGGGGAAAAAAAGGGATAGTGAATTATAATAGTTTAGATTATATATATATTTTCAGGTAAATCATGAGAAGGCTATCTCCAAACACAGAAAACATAATTTTCTAGATAAACAATATGATACACATATATAAGCACTTCCTAATAGAGCTACCATCAGTTATTTTTGGAACAAAACACGATTCAGCAACAATTACTATGGTTTGGGAAATGGTCATTTTTATTTTTTTTACTTCCATTATTCCTTTTACACTAATTGGAATCCTACTGTAAGAAAAAGCTGTTTCTTTTGTCCGATTTACTATTTAATCATTTATTTGTATCAGGATTACACATGGGTATTTATTTGATTCCATGGGTAATAATTCATTATTATCATTATTTTGTCACTCATATAGTCCAAAATTTGGTCACTGGCAGCTCCTTTGAGTTGGCTTCTACATTTTTCCATATTGCCACTGCCAATTTTAAAGTGTTTCCTTAACTTTCTGGCAGTAGGAGAGATTTCAGTTTTTCTTGTACTTTTTCTGTGCCAACACCAAAATCAATCATTTTTCTAATGAGCTCTGTTCCTTTTAATGGAGAACACCTCAAGAAACCCAAATCTGGGTCCTAGGGGTACCTGTCACTATAGCTCAGCATATCATAAGTAGCAAAAATAAAATTGTATCCTCTATTTCTATCTTCAGGGCCAGCTATGATGGAACTGACTGCCATATGGCTGTCAACATGCACAGAGTGGAATCTACCCAATTATAACTTTTGGTTGAATCCAGCGAGAATGATTTTGTCTGTGCTCTGTGCTGGTCATGAAGACCTGGAAATACTGGGGATTCTGCACCCGCCTCCTGTCTTTTGTTTTTAATTGAAGATTCCTTTCCCCTATAGGCCATTACAGAGTACTGAGTAGAGTTCCCTGTGCTACGCAGAAGATTCTTATTAGTTACACATTTTATATATGAAGTGTGTGTGTGTTAATCCCAGTCTCCCAATTTATCGCTCCCCTCCTTATCCTCTGGGAAACATAAATTTATTTTTTACATCTGTGGGTCTACTTCTATTTTCTAAATAAGTTAATTTGACCACTTGACTTGTTTAAGCAAGTCATGAAATTTTGATCTTAGTCACAGGTCATTTGTATGGAGCCAGAATACTTTCTACACTCCCCTATAAACACACACACACACACACACACCCCCCACCCACACACACACATACACACACACACACCCCTAAATTTTAAACTATAAAAAGTCATATAGAATTGAGCAAAGAGACTCGTCCTTAACACTATATGTAGCTCCCAATCCAGCCCTAAGTCAGAAGCCAAAATGCCAATTTAGACTCATTAACCTTCCTGACATGCTCCCTTCAGCAGAGCATAAGTAAGTTTTACTCTGAGCTGAAGTTTCCTGCGCCGGCTCCTTGGCTCCAGCTTGCTAACTGTAGGCACACTGCTCTTCTCTGCCAATAGTTACAAGCAGGAAAATGGCAGCAGATTTGAAATTTAAATGACCTCAGGCAATGTATTGACCTAAATTTTCTGTCAGTGATTTAGGAGGCATTCAATGGCTCTAGGCAGGAGCACAAAGAGAGCTGGAAAATTCTCCGTATGAATAATCTCCAGCAAGTTCAGGGCCAGATTTTTGTCTTCAGGTCCCTACACATAACTCAGTAATGTTTTCCTCTTGGGGAAAGCAACAGGACCTCTGCACTGTGAACACAATATTGAGCTTAAAAAGAGTAGGTGCTTGGGAAAAGATAGATGATGCCAGAGCTTGGAGTCTGAAAGATTTAGTAAATAGAAAATAGTACTTTGGAGATACATAGAAAAGACAAGTAAATCTTAATAAATCCAAGAAGCTCAGAAATATAAATAACATGTGGATGGGAAGCCTAGATGAATAAGAGCGATACTCAGAGGGGACGGCAAAGATGCTCAATAAAAGTGTTTATGTTCCTGGAATCCTTAAGCATAAAAGAAAGTCTGAGTTCCAAAAGCATGGTTTGTGTAACGTTGAAATGCGACCCTACTGATTTTCTTTTTTTTTTTCTCACTGAAGAGTTTTGTCTATATCTAGGGGTTTCCCTTCTGGCTCAGCTGGTAAAAAATTCGCCTGCAATGTGGGAGACCTGGGTTTAATCCCTGGGTTGGGAAGATCCCCTGGAAAAGGGAAAAGCTGCCCACTCCAGTATTCAAGCCTAGAGAATTCCATGGACAGTCCATGGGGTTGCAAAGAGGAATTTTTTTTCCCCCCACTGAAGAATTTTGTCTATCTCTAGATCAGTCAAATGAACCTGAGTAATCATTATTTTACACTTTTATAACAACCAAGTTAAAAATTCCAAGTTAGATTGAATAAAGCATTTTCAATTCTCAACAAAAGAGTAAAGACTGTACATATCTCTTAAAAATAATGTCTTCATGTTATTCTACTCTAGTGTAATTTTTTAAAGGAACCATATAATAGATAATATTTTTGAAATAATAGATATTCACAAGGAAAGTCTGTTTTACATCCTGCAGCAAAACAACTTTCATTCTTGGAAAATAAAATGCATCAACAAGGGATACTGTAAATATTCTATTGTTCTTAACAGAACAATGCTGTGTAATTAATTATACTTCACAGTGTTTGGTTACTAGATATTATTTGCTGATAATAGAAATGAGTTTCACAAGATCTCTATCGAACTGTGTTTACCAATAGCTTTTAAAGGGCCAGCCAAGGAACCATAAACTCTGCTCAGCTCAGTTCAATCACTCAGTCATGTCTGACTCTTTGCAACCCCATGAACCGCAGCACGCCAGGCCTCCTGGTCCATCACCAACTCCCAGAGTCTACCCAAATCCATGTCGATCGAGTTGGTGATGCCATCCAGCCATCTCATCCTCTGTCGTCCCCTTCACCTCCTGCCTTAAATCTTTCCCAGCATCAGGGTCTTTTCAAATGAGTCAGCTCTTCGCATCAAGTGGCCAAAGTATTGGAGTTTCAGCTTCAACATCAGTTCTTCGAACAATGAACACCCAGGACTGATCTCCTTTAGGATGGACTGGTTGGATCTCCTTGCAGTCCAAGGGACTCTCAAGAGTCTCCTCCAACACCACAGTTCAAAAGCATCAATTCTTCTGCACTTAGCTTTCTTTACAGCCCAACTCTCACATCCATACGTGACCACTGGAAAAACCATAGCCTTGACTAGACAGACCTTTGTTGGCAAAGTAATGTCTCTGCTTTTTAATATACTGTCTGCTGCTGTCGCTGCTAAGTCGCTTCAGTCGTGTCCGATTCTGGGCGACCCCATAGATGGCAGCCCACTAGGCTTCTCTGTCCCTGGGATTTTCCAGGCAAGAAGACTGGAGTGGGTTGCCATTTCCTTCTCCAATGCATGAAAGTGAAAAGGGAAAGTGAAGTTGTTCAGTTGTGCCCCACTCTTAGCGACCCCATGGACTGAAGCCTACCAGGCTCCTCTGTCCATGGGATTTTCCAGGCAAGAGTACTGGAGTGGAATATACTGTCTAGGTTGGTCATAACTTTCCCTCCAAGGAGTAAGTGTCTTTTAATTTCATGGCTGCAATCACCATCTGCAGTGATTTTGGAGCCCAGAAAAATAAAGTCAGCCACTGTTTCCACTGTTTACCCACCTATTTGCCATGAAGTGATGGGACCAGATGCCATGATCTTAGTTTTCTGAATGTTGAGCTTTAAGCCAACTTTTTCACTCTCCTTTTTCACTTTAATCAAGAGGCTTTTTATTTCCTCTTCTCTTTCTGCCATAAGGATGGTGTCATCTGCATATCTGAGGTTATTGATATTTCTCCTGGCAATCTTGATTTCAGGTTGCGCTTCTTTCAGCCCAGCATTCTCATGATGTACTCTGCATATAAGTTAAATAAGCAGGGTGACAATATACAGCCTTGACGTACTCCTTTGTGGCAGCTGCGATGGCGCACAAGTGTGGCAGAGAGGAACCAGCTCACATCCCAGGTCAGGGGCAGCAGCCGAGAGGAGCTATTCCACATCCAAGGAAAGGAGTGGTGGCTGTGCTTTGCTGGAGCAGCAGTGAAGAGATACCCCACATCCAAGGTAAGAGAAACCCAAGTTAGGCACTGAGAGAGGGCATCAGAGGGCAGGCAGACTGAAACCACAATCACAGACAACTAGCCAATCTGATCACACAGACCACAGCTTGTCTAACTCAGTGAAACTAAGCCATGCCGTGGGGGGCCATCCAAGACGGGCGGGTCATGGTGGAGAGGTCTGAGAGATGTGGTCCACTGGAGAAGGGAATGGCAAACCACTTCAGTATTCTTGCCTTGAGAACCCCATGAACAGTAGGAAAAGGCAAAGAGATAGGATACTGAAAGAGGAACTCCCCAGGTCGGTAGGTGCCCAATATGCTACTGGAGATCAGTGGAGAAATAACTCCAGAAAGAATGAAGGGATGGAGCCAAAGCATAAACAACACCCAGTTGTGGATGGGACTGGTGATAGAAGCAAAGTCCAATGCTGTAAAGAGCAATATTGCATAGGAACCTGGAATGTTAGGTCCATGAATCAAGGCAAATTGGAAGTGGTCAAACAGGAGGTGGCAAGAGTGAACATCAACATTCTAGGAATCAGCAAACTAAGATGGACTAGAATGGGTGAATTTACCTCAGGTGACCATTGTATCTACTACTGTGGGCAGGAATCCCTTAGAAGAAATGGAGTAGCCATCATGGTCAACAAAAGAGTCTGAAATGTAATACTTGGATGAATATCAAAAACAACAGAATGATCTCTGTTTGTTTCCAAGTCAAACCATTCCATATCATGGTAATTCAAGTCTATGCCCTGACCAGCAATGATGAAGAAGGTGAAGCTGAACAGTTCTATGAAGACTTACAAGACTTAGAACTAATCAACTCTGTACCTGATGAAGTAACTTAGTAACAACCACATTTATTATGTAGGTGGATTTATGATATGAAATACTGCCCCAGCTAAGCAATGAACTACCAGATACTTTACTTTGTGGATAAGCATCATTTATAGTACATTATTCCACTGCAGTGCTTCTTGCAGAAACTTACAAGGTGATCTGTCCATAAAACAACTCCTAAGGAAGTTAACATAATGCAACAAGAAAAAGGAATTCACTTACATCAAACTTGTGCTGCAAGAATTCACAGACCATTGCTTTTTAAACCATTAGAGAATCATAAAAAGGAGTCATTTCAGTTTAATTCCCAGTCAGTGTCATCTACTCTTTACGTACGTTTTCTTGCAATCTTTCATATGCGTCAGAAGCTATCAAATGGTCACTTAATTGACTGAACTTCTGGTAGAAGAGTTCAGAGATAAACAGATCTAATTTTTATTGATCTGATTTCTACATTCAAACAGCAGAGAAGGTGCACAGCCAATGTTCATTAGAATAAAGATGAGCTAGGGCTTCAGGGATAGGACATAAGAAATGGATAACACCATCCTGATTCCACATGGAACAAAATCTTACTCTTAAACAGTAAATAAAAGTGTAAGAGCTTCATTAGTCAATTTCTTAATTTCCATTCATATTAATTTTTTCTAAAGTCTTTGATCATTTAACTTAATTTAAAGGCTATTTACTCTTATTTTTTAATGATATATTGTTATAATCAGTTGCTCAGGTCATTGCCTTCCCCTGTATCACACACAGACACACTCACAACACTTGTAAATATCTCTAGCTTTTTCTACTTCTATTTATCTATCAATCGATAATTTTTTCTCTTCTACCGAAACAGAAACTCCCTGAGGTCAAGGACAATACATCTTATCCTTTTTACAATTCCCCTTAGACTAGAAATTAATATAATATCTTTTTCAGAGCAAGCACTGACACACACACACACACACATATACATTTATATTTAGAAAGGAAGGAAACGAGAGAGAAGAAACAGAGGGAGAGATGAGAAGAAAGAAAGAAAAACTGTTGAAATGATACTCCAAGAAACACAAAATTCACTTGCTGATCTTGTTTCTCTTCATAACACATAGCCATAAAATTTTTGACTAAAAATCTATGGTTAGGTACAGAAGATAATCTTAGCTTACAAAAGAGAAAAAAACACAATATGGATGCCTTAAAATTTCTTTTATGGTTGGATAATGGTTTATTAATCATAATGTCTTTACATAAAGATTCAGATGATTAAGCAAGAAAATAAGATATGATTAGTAAGATGGCAATTCAGTACAACATAGATCTTTAAAATTGTTAATAGTAATTATATTGGGCAAGGCAGTATAAAATAACTTCATGGCCAAATAATCAAGTCATTTCATGTGGTGAATAAAATATCTTATTAATTTAATTTTTTATCTGTTAAAAATTAATGCTTTAAAATTTATAAGACTTGCTTAAGATTTTTCTGTTATTTATATTTTTAGTTGCTCAACCATCTATATCTTTACATGATACAAATCAATTGTATCCAAATAATGACTGAAGTTGTTACAAATGTGAGTTTCATAGGATTTTCTTTTTTAGGTCATAATGAAACAGAAAAGATCAAAGTCTGAAGTGGCAACTGGTTTGCAGAGCACTAGTCTGGCCAAAAGATTTGTTCAGGTGCTGAGATGTATGGGAAACAATGAACGGGCTTTTTGGCCAGTCTAACCGAACACTTGTGGATGTGATCACACACACTGTGAGATGCGCCAGGCTTCTGATCCCAACTACGGGCAACTTTCAAAAGCCAACAGGTCAGAAGACAGGACTGATAGACTTTTGCAAAGTAAAGGGATCCATATTAGCCTTTTTAAATATCTGTTCAAATCAATGCAAAAGAAGATAATATTTTACTTAACCGTTTTCATTATTCCATTAAATAGGTATTATTTCATTTTAAAAAACCAAAGAATTGATGTTCAGAAAGTTTAAGAACATACAGAGTTAAAATGTAAGTCAGTCTGCCTCGTTCTAATGCCCATCCCATTTCTGAACCAAGACTTCAATTTAGAAAACTTTTTGAGCCAAAATCCATTTTGAAAGATGGCACCTCAGTTTCTAGAGCTCCATAATTACTGTCCCCGTTATTACCAAGCCTCAAAGAATCCTGTGTCTACCTTTGAACTTGCTGCTCACTTTGTCTGGAATTCTCCTTCCTATGTTCACCTTCCATCAATTAAAATATCAAATTAGAATAGTCCTATTTCTGAAGTTTTCTTTGATCTCCCAGTAAGATTTTATGGCCTTCTCTATTTGCTTGTTTTTTACTTATTCATCAGTTGCATTTTTTATAACCTGACTACATAACATAATACTTGTACACAAATAAAGTAAGTTGGAAAGTGCTCTTTCCCAACTATATGTCCCCAAGGTCTAGCACAATAACTGACACACAGTGTATATTCCACTTGTATTTACCAATTAGCATCTTAAACCACCAAAAGATTGAGTCTTACTCCACATTTGTGTGTTAGCTTGCATGCTTAGCTGCTCAGGCATTTCCAGTTCTTTATGACCCCATGGACTGTATAGCCTGTCAGGCTTCTCTGTCCATGGAATTCTCCAGGCAAGAATACTGGAGTGTGTAGCCATTCCCTTCTCTGGGGTAACTACCTGACCCAGGGATTGAACCCGAGTCTTTGCATAGGCAAGTGGATTCTTTACCATCTGAGCAATCAGGGAAGACCCTTTTATGTTTTTACCTATATAAATAAACACTTAACTAGATCAATCAGTATTAAAAGGTCAATACCAGCATTTAAGTATACATGTAAAAATAGAGTTTCACTACATTAGTCGGTTAATTTAATCAAGATAATGAAACATACCAAAAGTAATGTTTTTTAGATCAACTATATACACATATACAGACTTCCCAGGTGATGCTAGTAGTAAAGAACCTGTTTGCAAATGTAGGAGAGATTTGGGTTTGATCCCTGGGTCAGGAAGATCCCCAGAAGGAGGGCATGGCAACCCACTTCAGTATTCTTTCCTGGAGAATCCCATGGACAGAGGCGTCTGGCAGGCTACAGTCCATAGCGTCTCAAAGAGTCAGACATGACTAAAGCAACTTAGCACACACAGCACACATATACACATGTAAGTAGAGGAAATAATTGTTGCATTGCCATCCATCCATTCATCTTGCCATCATCTTTGCATTATTTACGGAGTGCTAATTATGTTCCAGACACTGACCAGATTATGGAAAATACAAAGTTGAATACATGGCCCCATGTATCTGGGTTTTTCTTTATACATGGAAGCACTCAGTTCCCAAAATCAACCAAACACTTTTTAGAAAATCCATTCTAATAGCAATAACAATAACAATATCGTTGCTCACAGAATAAAATAAACTCATTTGAATCTTAACATGTTGATATTCTAATTAAAAACATTCACGTTTTCTTGAATCTAAATTTTAAAAAAGTACTAAATCAACAGCAAAAGGGAATAAATGACAACTGCAACAGCAATGAGAGATGTTCCTATAATTAAACAAATACCATGAAATCTCAGAAGTTATAAAGCATTTCAAAAATGGCATCCCTCTCTTTCCAGCCACTGTCATCCATAGCATGCATCACTAACTGGGATGCAGGCATAAAGGTGTTCAATTGAGCAGCTTAAGAAGGATCATTTTTCATTTCTAGCTGTAAAGCTACATTACAAAATTTTTCAATAATAAAGCTTCAAAATTATTCCAAATGTATTCTGAAGTTGCTACATGATCAGAGTTAGCACTATTCCAACTGGAGTATCAAGGATAAAATAACGACGAGAGGGAAACATTTTGGAGAAAGAAACGGCAACCCACTCCAGTGCTCCTGACCGAAAAATCCCATGGACAGAGGAGCCTGGTGACCTACAGTCCAATGGGTGGCAAAGAGTGGGACAGGACTAAGCATGCACGAATGAGGGGGAGGCATATACCATAAGAGCCTCATAGTTAGCCTGAAAAATTCCTGCAACTACTGCTTGGTTAATGTTTAGTTTTGTGAATCCACCATGATAACCTGCATGTCTGTGCTGTCTTTTCACTGCCCCAAGCGAATCTAAACTCACTTCATGATGCATTATCATTTTTAAATTAGTTTTTATTTTATATGGAAATACAGTTGATTTACAATGTTGTGTTTCAGGTGTACAGCAAAGTGATTCAGTTATACATACACATATATCCATTCTTTCTAAAGTTTATTTTCCCATATAGAGTATACAGATTGTTGAGCAGTTTCCTGAGCTATACAGTAGATCCTTGTTGATTAACTATGTTATATATAGTAGTGTATATGTTAATCCCAAATGCCTAATGTATCCTTCCCACCTACTTTTTTCTGATTTTGTAAATGTATCCCTCCCCGCTGCTTTTCTTTGTTTTTGTAAATTAGTTCATTTGTTTCTTTTTAAGATTCCATATGTAAGTGATATCATATGATATTTCTCTTTGAGTTACTTAGTATGATAATCTCTAGGCCCACCCATGTTGCTGCAAATGGAATTATTTTATTCTTTTTCCAGATAAGTAATATTCCATTATATGTATGTACCATACCTTCTTTATCCAGTCCTCCACTGATGCATTCTTAACACTTCCACATCCATTTTTTAACTTCCCTCCTGAAATCACTCAGTTTACCAGTGGGCAACAAAGAATGACGATGATGATGGAGGTGGAGGTGAAAGTGATGGTGATGACAGCTGCTATTATTCAGTTATAATTCTGGCAATGACGGCTCTCAATTCTAATCCTCCTCTTCAACTTTGCCGTGTTATTTGTAACTGCTGTCCTCTTGATCCCAGAAACCTCCTTCATTACCGATGTTTTGGGCACTTTTTTGAGAACGTTTAGGTCTTTCTGCAACTGTTTTTCAGACTCTATAAGTCTCTGAAAACTTCTAAATTCCCCATTAACTAGTAAGTTGACCAACTTATTATGGCATCACCGACTCAATGGACATGAGTTTGAGTAAGCTCCGGGAGTTGGTGATTGACAGGGAAGCCTGGCATGCTGCAATCCATGGGGTCGCAAAGAGTCTGACACAACTGAGAGACTGAACTGAATAAGTTCCCAGAAGAGTACATTTCAAACTTTCATGGGTACATGAATTATCTGGGGACCTTACTGAAAATGCGTATTCTGATCCAGTAGGTCTGGAGTGAGGTCTAGACTGCTGCAGTCTAACCAGCTCTCAGGTGATGATGATGACGGTGACACACAGAAAGATCACACACTGGACAGCAAGACTCTATCATGTGCTCATTAATTTGACAATTACTAGATATGTGAAGCTATAGAACACTTAGAATGTGACTAGTCCTAAGTGTTCATCCACAGTCTTCAAATCTAACTAATATTTCGTGAAATACTCATCAGAATTCAAAGATCCTGGTATAAAAAAAAGTAAAATATCTCTACATGTTGAACTGATAATAGTTCAGATATGCTGGATTATGTAAAATATTTTTAAAAATTCACATTTATTTTTACTTTTTTAAATATGCATATCAAAAAATTTAAAATTGCATATGTGGCTCACATTTTATTGCTGTTGGTCAAAACTGTTCTAATCAAAGGTCAGTATTCCAGAAATGAATGAAACCTAGGATGCAGGGTCTCTCATTTAATTGGTTTCTTCCAAAGCCTATGTAGGCTAGCAGGTTTGGATTTGTAATTGTGTATTCTGTTCCTTAAACATGATTCTCCAAATGGCACAGGCTTCAAGCTTCATAAACCTGAATCAGCCTTGTTGACTACATATGAGATAATTTACTGCTAAGGCTTCAACTCCTGATACTCTGCAGAGAGAGCATGCTATTCCTGTATCCCTAAATTTTCACTGCCCGTCAGCCTCATATTTCCCACTGCCTGAGTCATCCCATTTTAGTCATCACATCATCATAACCCTTTATTCTGCCTGACAACAATTATTCTTATTTGTGGTAAATTATTAATGTCCTTGGGTATTTGTTCACATTGTTCTCCCAGCCAGATGGCTCAACTCCTCCTGTCCTAGAGAAATCCTACTTATCCTCTGAAGGCAACCTCAAGTCTCAGCCCTAAAACACATCTGCCTATTTCAGATCACAAAAATCACTCCTGTAGTACATCTGTGTGAACTGTCGTTCTTGTGTGTAGGGTTTTTTTTTTAATATAAATTTATTTTAATTGGAGGCTAATTACTTTACAATATTATATTGGTTTTGCCATACATCAACATGAATCTGCCAGGGGTGTACACGTGTTCCCCATCCTGGTGTGTGTGGGGTTTTAATGGGATATTGTCACATTAGGGTTTCTCTATGCTTATCCTTCACTGCATTGCATCCACAGTCTTCAAATCTAACTATCTTCTAGGACTTTGAAGAATATTTAAATTATATGACAAGCATGCTTATAAAACAAGTGCTTTTACACTATGTTTTACTGTGAACTTAGAAAACGTGAAAATGGCCAAACTGAATGCAAAGTGGACAGGTGGCATAATATTAATAGATAATGATTTTCTGGTGGTCTCATTCCGAAAAACCCATTGCCCCCTGTTGCTTGAAGCATTGGTCTGAGTGCATGCAAGATGGAGGATACCTGCTCCCGCTTCTGAACTCTTGGTTCCTTGTGGCTGGATGGAGTCTCCTCTCTGCCCAGTCCCAGACAAACCATACTCTTTTTTCCATGTGCCAACAGCCACACTCTGCCAACACTCACTGGCTCTGTCTCTCTGGTTCCTCAGGCTGTGCTATCTTCCCTTCCCACATTTTGGGAAGCCACAGACCATGTAATGGTTATCGCTCACATAGCAATAGCACAAAGTGACAAACAAATCTCCCACTGGAACATGAGCTCTGAGATGGTTTTGTTCTCCAGGATATTCTCAGCATCATCTCAAATGAATATTCAAAGGAAAACCATAATACTTTAGCTGGTAGCCTCAAGCTCTTCATTTTTTCTGCAACAGAGAAACACTTTTTGTGTCACTGTATATTCCAAGGGTCCTATTATCCATTTATTTTGTCAGGCCCCACTGTCTGTTATATTTGACTTCCACAACCTGAAATTTTAGGTCGGTTTTCCCATCATAGTAGTGTTCTTTTTCTAAAGATACAGGCTTAAGAAAGCGTCATCAGTTCAGTTCAGTCACTCATTGGGTCTGACTCTTTGTGACCCCATGAATTGCAGTGTGCCAGGCCCCCCCGTCCATCACCAACTCCCAGAGTTCACTTAAACTCACGTCTATCAAGTCGGTGATGCCATCCAGGCATCTCATCCTCTGTTGTGCCCTTCTCCTCCTGCCCCCAATCCCTCCCAGCATCAGAGTCTTTTCCAATGAGTCAACTCTTCGCATGAGGTGGCCAAAGTACTGGAGTTTCAGCTTTAGCATCAGTCCTTCCAATGAACACCCAGGGCTGATCTCCTTTAGAATGGAATGGTTGGATCTCCTTGCAGTCCAAGGGACTCTCAAGTCTTCTCCAACACCACATTCAATAGCATCCATTCTGTGCTCAGCTTTCTTCACAGTCCAACTCTCACATCCAGACATGACCACTGGAAAAACCATAGCCTTGACTAGACAGACGTTTGTTGGCAAAGTAATGTCTCTGCTTTTCAATGTGCTATCTAGGTTGATCATAACTTTCCTTCCAAGGAGTAAGCGTCTTTTAATTTCATGGCTGCAATCACCATCTGCTGTGATTTTGGAGCCCCCAAAAATAAAGTCTGACACTGTTTCCACTGTTTCCCCACCTATTTGCCATGAAGAGATGGGACCAGATGCCATAATCTTAGTTTTCTGAATGTTGAGCTTTAAGCCAACTTTTTCATAGTTTGCATATATTTGCATCTGAAGAGGTATTTTGTAGTTAAGAACTTTACTACCTGGAAACTCTGCTCAATATTATATGGCAGCTTGGAGGAGAGGGTAGTTTGGAGGAGAATGGATACATGTATATGTATGGCTAAGTCCCTTCACTTTTCACCTGAAGCTATCACAGCACTGTTAATCAACTATACTTCAATATAAAATAAAATACTTAAAAAAAAGAACTTTACTACCTTAATATCTTATGACTTTTATTCAAATCCTGACTGCTAGCTGCAAACTATTTGACATAGGATGAATGCTTAATTGGTTTTAAAGCACCCATTTTCCCATCTGTAAACTGAGCACAAAAATAAAACTACCTTATAAGGTTTTTGTGAAGAGTATATAAATCACTCATATAGAAAGTTCCCAGCATAATGCCTGATACTAAATAATATTTGATAAATACTTGTTAAAGTACAATAAGAACAACAAAAGTTAAATTTAGTGATAATAAAAGCACCTAGCAGAAGCCTGTAATGTAACAGGAATTCAATAAGTTATTGACTGACAGGACTGAATTTTCTACATATGAATACACTGGTACACTGGTTTCCATCATCAACTCATTAAGTTCCTACTACATCCAAATATTGTGCTACTCACGTGTGGCACACTATATGAGAATTCTGTATGTACTCAATCACCAACTTAGTCATTCACCACAGGAACATCCCCCAGACAAGAATAGATAAGTCTAATATATATCTTCAAAACTGATTCTCTAGATGATTCTTAATCTTTTATAAGTTTTCTAATAAGAAAATATAAAAGTAAACAAAGCAAGAATATAATTTTGTAAAATAATATTATATTTAGAAAATTTGGTTTATTATAAAGGTGCTGTTGGAGTACAGGGCATACAGAGAAGGAAAACTCTTGTTAAGTAGATCACATCCTCTGCCACAGCAAGAAATAGTGTGCATTTCGGCCATCTATGCCTTAAAATAAGCCATCAACATAACTCAAACTTGTGTTTTGGGGTAAGACTTCAAAAGAACCTGAGTATATTCACATATGTAAAAAGACAAGGAGATATCAAGGAAAAGGGGCATGCAAATATCCTCTCGTGTCATCATTGCTCTATTTTCCAAGATGAAAGACTACAACAAAGATAAAAAGCAACACACAAACACATCTCAACTATCACAGGACAGTAATGACAAGGCCTTTGTAGGAAACACACATTATAGTTTTTCTACAAAAGTCAAACTCAAAGGCAACAGAGAGCCCACATGCAGCAAATACAAAACGCCCAAAGGAAAATCAAAATAAGATTTAAACTGAGGAATTCAAAAGCTTCGGGCTCCAGGTTTTGAGACAGCCATTTGTACCAACAGCTTTTCTCTGATAGATTTGAATGCTTAATGCGTAAATAAGAAAACATGATGGATGAGTTCCCCAGGCACTAATCCTTTCCGATGTAGTTCAGTCTCATTTGTCTAGATGCTCGAGATGTTTTCTAATTGAGGGAAGTCAAATCTTGCTTCTAGCAGATGAGGCACCTGGGCAACCTGGCAGTTGATGGAAGAACAAGTATACATTTCCAGTTTATGTTAGAAAAGATCATTCTCATCTTTTTTTAAAAGTTATGAAATCTATGTCCTGGGTGTAGAGCAGGGAAAAACACACAGGGCTCTTCTTTCATTTACAGCACTGTGGAGGGTCATTATGGATTTTCAAGACGCAGAATGGTGAGAATAAGACAGGGGCTATCAAGACCAGGGAGCATTTCTGATTCTGTCCCCTGAATCTGCTCTGATTAGCTGCTTCTCTTATTTCAACTCAAGATAATTTTAAAAGATGGGAGGAAGAGAGAAATACCGGGGCCAGGGGAAGAAGATATGGGAAGACACATCAGTAGGATATAGCGTATGAGGACAGTGAAAACCCTGGCTCCATCATCACCAGCTCTGTGAGCTAATTATGGTCATTAGTTTTAATTTTCATTATATTTAATCTAAATATTTATTTTGTTTAAATCATTCATGCAAAAACACATTTCTATTTTCTTTTTATCCCGCTCCTACCCAACCCTTTTGGGGATATATACCAGGTGAGGCAGAAACCAATGGGGCAGAAGCTGTTTTCCCAGAAACTATGAGATCATCATCTTTCACTCTGTCCAATGGTGCTCCTGCCACTTAACTCATGGTATAGCAGAATATAAGGACCTCTAATTTTTCATCTAATTTTCTGCTCAGATTAGTCAAGATTTGGGTCAGCTTGGGGCTATCTTAAGAATCAGGCTTTTTTTCGGTCCAATTCTTAGAAACTGGAGCTGAGAAACATATGACTTATTTCAGCCAATGATTGCTGTTTTTCCCTAACCCCTTAAAAGAAAAAAATCCTACAGTAGAGGAATGTTTAAAATGTACTAATTTCCATTAGACTAAGCCAATTAAATTGAATGAGACCCTAAGGTCTAGTCATTTCCACACTTTTTTCTTTTTAACCAAATGATGCTGATATCAGTGATGATATTACTTATGAATGCAGTGAATATAACCAACTATTCTGTACCAGTTGCTATAAGTACTGAATATATATTTTCTCATTTATTTTTAATTACAAACTGATATATATTCAGATATTATTATTACTATCCCCATAGTACTTTTTATACTTATATTCACTATAATTTGATGTGCATGCAGATGTACCATTATTCCAATTTTAGAGATGAAGAAACTGAGGAACAAGTCCCAGGTCATAAAGATAGTAAGGAATGGTGGAACTAGAATTTGAAACCATAGTCTGAATCCACAGTCAGCTCTCATAGCCATTATCTAACATTGCCCTCCAAACAAAACTTTACCCAGAACTTCCTTATATAAAAATGTCAAAAGCAGACTTCTCAGCTAGAAGTAATACTGGGATATTTTAAGTTCTGTTCATTTCACCTCTGCCTTGCTTCAGCTACAATTCTGTCCTTAAGCTCTCTGTGAATTTTTTAAGATTCTGCAAAACAGAGTTGAAAAATCACCAATATAATATGAACCTCATTTTATACTAACATTCAAATTACAGTAAATTAATGATCAACAAACTATAGCCTTCATGCCAAATACAGTGTTCTATTTTTATAAATAAAGTTTTATTGAAACACAGTCATGCCCATTTGTTTAGGTATTGCCTAAGACCACTTTCTTTTCATAAGACAGTTAAACATACGCAGCACTATCATCTGGCCTGCAAAGCCTAAAGCATGTAGTATCTGGTCTTTTATAGAAAACCTTTGTCAGCTTCTGGAAACTAGTTAAAATATATTCATTTGAGGTTAAATATACTCAGTAACCTGAGGAAAATTTTGAATGACATATTTTCAATGTAAATAGATAATATAATTATACATTCCAAATGGCAATCTTTCTCCTATAAATGGTTCATATATTATACTTGGTTGATACATCTCTTGAGTTCTTAAAAAGCTTTAAGTTCCCTACTCCTTTCTTTCAAATCATTTTAATAATAAACTTAATTTTGGGGAAGAAAAGTACAAAAATAGTACAGAGAGCTTCCATACATGCCAGTTTCCCCTATTATTAACATCCTACATTAAATACTTTATTTATTATAGTTAATGAATCAATATTGACACATTATATTAACTAATGTCTATACTTTATTCACATTTCCTTTCTTTTTAATCTAATGTCTCATTTTTAGTTCCAGAATCTCATCCAGGTTATCACTATACATTTAGTCATGATGTCTATTTAGACAATTGTTGACTGTGCTAACTTCTCATATTTTTCTTATTTTTAATGACCTCGACAATTTTGAGAGTACTGGTCACTTATTTTATAGAATGCTTCTCTAGTGAAATTTTTTCTGGCATTCTGTTTTTGTGTGACTAAGCTAAAGTTACAGAGGAGGAAGATCACAGAGGCAAAGAGTCCTTTAATCCCAACATACCAAGGGTCTCTGCTAGCCAAGGCACTTCTCATGTTGTGAACCTTGACCACGCCAGTGAGGCAAAAGTTCGCCAGTTTCCCCATCATAAATTTTCACAGCGTATTCTTTGGAAGGAAGTTACTATACTTGGCACAAACTTTAAAGAGTAGAGAATTATGTTTTATCTCTTTGAGGGTAGAGTATCTATATAAATTATTTGGAATTTGACTGCACAGAGATTTGTCTCTTCCCCCTCATTACTTATTTAATTATTTATGTCAGAATGGATTCATGGGTATTTTATACTTTGGATTATAATCCAATATCATTTTATTTTGTTGCTCAACATATTGTAGTTTTGACCATTTGGAGCTCTCTCATTTGGCTCCTGTGTTGCTTCGGTACATCCTCATCCTTTCCTTTTTTTAAATAGGTCCTTACTTTCTGATTAAGATGCCCCAAGCTCATTTTGAGCATTTTCTGCCCACTCCTATAATTAGCCATTTCTCCAAAGAGCCCTGGCTACCTCTCTTAGAAAACAATATTAGAAACCCAATTCTGAGTGTGAGATATGCTTCTTTCTACTGGAGTTTTGTTAGTTGTTTATAGGTTCTCTCAGTTGAAAGAGTACGGGAATATACATGTGTACATGAACCTGTGAATGCATACATATCTATAAGTATTTCTGTATGTACCTGTCTGCATCTGTATTAATCTGAACATAACTTCTTACTGATGTCTCCAACTCTTCTACCACCATATAGATAATACTAGCCTCTTCTCCTTGTTTATCTGTAAACTTTCACTCTTAACAGTAAGACATACGGCTCTCATCATTGGCCATCCATTTACGTAACAGTTCAATTCTAATATACAAGTATAGGAGTATCAGAATTATTAACCCATATCTTCACATCCATGTACTCCCCCTCACCGCCTATCCCCGCAGCCATCCCCTTTCCAGGCCACTGACTGGTTAAAGAAACCAATATTTACTTTTAAAGCTTTTATCCTAATTATGCAGTATGTGAAATTTCACTTAAAGTTTAAGATAGTCTGATTCTTGCTCATCAAGGTCATTGACTTACATATCTACCATCTAATTTCTCCACATTTTACACTGGAAAACTAAATCTGCCTTTTCCCTTAACCTTGAACAGTTTTGGGCTTCCCTGGTAGCTCAGACAGTAAAGAATTTGTCTTCAATGCAAGAGACCTGAGTTCTAAACCTGGGTCAGGAAGATCCCTTGGAGGAGGAAATGGCAACCCACTCCAATATTCTTGCCTGGAGAATTCCATGGACAGAGGAGACTGGCTGGCTACAGTCTGTGGGGGTCACAAAAAGCAGATGTAACAAACAGGCAAAAGAGAATTTTCTTTAAAATTCTTAAATAAATCAGAGAAATAAGGTGAAAAATTTCAGAACAATGATATTCTCTGTCACTAGTTACATCATAATTTTCAAGAATAGGTCAAAAAAGGGGCATAATCATAACTTGTGTATTTACCTCACTAGGGCTGAGACACACCAGGACCCTCTTTAACTTTCTCATGATTTTTCTGAAGTGGCTGCAGAAATGAGCTAGAATTTCATTTATTACCACTTTCTTATTGTTTTCTTTTTTGTATCAAAGGAAAGATGGTCGTAGGGACAGTATCAAATAGCTGGGCACAACAAAATATATAGAGCTTTACAGAATTTAAGAAACATATGTCATTGGAATTATTCCTATAATTTTATCCTGAACAGTAAGTTAAACAAACAAACCACAACAACAAAAACCGTAGTTTATTTTAAAAAGCATACTGTAAAGTTAAAAAGTTATAGATGGAATGGCCTACAATTAAGCATTATCTTTGTTTTGAAGGATCATCTACACTGTATTGTTTGCTAGGTTTAGAAATCACATGTCTGCAATGAAAACATTTTAAACACCAAGCCTCATGCATTTTCATACTTGTGGAAAAATAGGACTGGGTAAATTTCTTGAGTCAATATCCTTACCTTTGCTCAGGGCATTTCCTTTCCCATCTCTCTCCAACTATCAAATCTCACCTATTCTTCAGAATGCAATTCAGTCTACCCTCCTCCAGGAGCTTTTCTAATTACCTCAGACCACTGAGGTAATTTCTAATTACTGACCACTCCCTTCTGGATATACCATAGCTGTAACATAATATTCTGTTGCATTAAATATCTGGTAATTTTGCATAGTTCTATTTCATGATTAAAAAAAAAAGTCTTAGGGCATGATTTAAATCCCTCTTCTCCATAGCACCCTGTATCTTGCTGATCTCACAGGAAGTATTAAAACCAACAGATAAATATCTGCAATAGCTCAGTTAGGTTTGATGGAATGCAATTTACATGCTTTAAAAAGTTTGGGAACTTTAAAGACCCTGTAGCAAGCCAGAGAATCCTTAATTTATTTGCTAATGGCCCCACTACCTATGGGTAAGCTGTCTAAATGCCCTTCTGTCAATTCTACTCCTAATCCACTCTCACACTTTTATTTCAATTATTTTTATTTACTTCCATCTGACAATCTATTTTTAAATGGTACTTTAGCAACATGTGAGTAGAAGAGATAGAACTTAACATATTTTCTCTGTTTTTTTCAGAGGAGAATAGACATGGATCAAAACAATTAAATGAAGACTTTATATATACACAAGTAAGAAAATAAATGCTTCCAGAGGGAGAGCAAGTAGATTTTATTTTTTTTCCACTACTATTTCAGGTGATCCTATACTTTGGAAATTATAAAAGAAAAAAAAAAACAAGTTAAAAACTGCTGATAATTAAAAGAACCACTTTGGAAAAATTAATGGAGAAAAACTGTAGCTGATTTTGGAGTCAATTTAACTTTGCACTCTGCTTTTCAGTTAGGATGCATTTTTATAGATTGGTCATGCTTGTAGATAAAGATAAATTTTTAGGTATACTTTTCAAACATTTTTAATAGCGTGGCTTTTTAGGTAAATTTTAGTTTTGAACAAGGACCAGGTTTGAGTCTAAAAGAAAATCTAAGGGGCTTATGACATATTGGCTGGGCTATTTTTAAAGCTCCCTGCTCCCCATGATTTGAAGTAGACATTTGTCATTTTGTGCCTGTCCTATACCCATTCTTCTCTCTTCCTGATACCGACTGTGATCATCCTTGGGGGATTACTCCAGCCCTACTGTTATACTTCTGTGGAAGAGAGGACTATAGTAATCTAGGTGACTGCCAAAGGTCATATCCTCTGTCTCTCTCTGTGAACAGAGATGGGGAGTCAGCACATAATTTAGGTTTGGTACAAAGGACTGCTTTCTTGCAAGAGATAACATGTGATCCAATAGTGCAAGACTGAAAGAAATAGTTGGTTATAAATCATTGCACTGCAAGTCAAAGGGATAGTTCCTACTACAAGACAAATTCATATTTGTGGCTTCTAAGGATCTCATGTTTCTTTTGATTCCAATTCAGTCCAAAGGTGTTGATTCTATCAAATTTTCTAATAAATTCATTTTTGCTTATTAGCTCAGCTGACTTCTGTTTCTGCAGTCAAGAAACTAGGTTAGGACTTTTTAAACATCTTTCCTCTTGACAAATACTTCACTTTTCACTGGAGCCTAGTATAGTGGAGTCCCCAAGTCATGAGAGGCAGCATATAATCCCCCCCCCCCCCCCCCCCAAAAAAAAACAAAAACAGTCCCTTCTGCTAAATCTCACTAGAGACTCTCTGTTTTCTCCAATTGGAAGCCTGTTTAAAAAAGGGTTCCAATATTACTTGAAACTCAAGCTTGAAAATTCATTCTCAAACTGTCTCTCAATGAATCAAAAATGTTCCACTTCATTAACTGCTCACCAGAAAGCTGAGTGTTTGAGGAATGGGCCATAATTCTCAAGGTTAAAGAAAGGTACCTTTAAATGTCTCGGTGACCACAAAATAAAGAATGCTGATGGCTCTTTACTGCAAGGTCTTCTGGACAACTCCATAATCTTGAAGCACAAGGAAAACTTGATTCTTTTAATTATTAAGACTGGTGCTCAGGGACTGTAAACTGACTTTTTAATTTGACAGTCTTCCATTCAGCATTGCCGGAAATATTATGAACAGTGCTGCTGGAATCATTCCACAAACCATACATTTCTGTATATCTCTGGTTATATTTCATCTGAAAACAAAGTGATTTTTATCATGAGATTAATTTCTATGCTATTGTGGCAGAAGAAATTCAGCTTAGTGGTTAAGAATATAGACTGTAGCCAGATCAATGGAAAGATGATTACGCTAGAGTTTGAAGGACAGGTAGAATTTGAACATGGACATAAAACCATGGGATTAAGGAGAGGGGAGTGGGCTTCCAAGTAGAATCAACAATGTGAACAAAACATAGAGAAAAAAAAATCACATATTACCAAGTGCTTAACATGTGTTGAGCTCTGTTCTAAATACTTTACACACATCAATCCATTTTATTATCATGACAACACTATGCCATAGGAGCTATAATTATCTCTATTTTACAGATGAGGTAACTGAGACAAAGAGAGTTCAAGTAACTTGCCCACAATCACACAGGGAGAAGCTGGAGAAATCAGGATTCATAGCCAGGCAGCCAGGCTTCACTGTCTGCACTCTTGAACTCACCCTATTTAACTCTACCCATTAGGATGTCACTAGATAGGGTATGTTAAGGGGGATGATAAGGAATCAGGTTGGAAAGGTCTTGCTGGGACCAAACTGCAAAAGACCATGCATATCTAGAATAAGGAGTATGAACAATATTCTGAACTCATTAACGGGCCCAGGTGGTACTAGTGGTAAAGAACCTACCTGCCAACGCAAGAGATTTAAGAGATGTGGGTATGATTGCTGGGTGGGGAAGATGGCCTGGAGCAGGAAATGGCAACCCACTCCAGTGTTCTTCCCTGGAAAATCCCATGGACAGAGGAGCTTGGTGGGCTACAGTCTATAGAATCACAAAGAGTAGGACATGGATGAACTATCTTACGATTGCTATTTATAAAGTTTTCAAGCAGTGGATGACGTCAGTATAAAGCTATACTTTAGGAAGAATGTGGCAGTGGTAACTAAAGAGGATGAACTGAAGGCCAACAAGCATATGAATATGAGTTAGGTGGCTATTCTCATAGCTAAGGCAAAGGCTGCTGTTTAGACTTTAAGCCACGTAGGATGCTTTGTGATACCATGGACTCTGGTATCAGAGTCCAGAGAACACCAGGCTCCTCTGCTCTTCACTCTCTCCTAGAGCTGGCTCAGATTCATGTCCATTGAGTCGGTGATGCTATCTAGCCACCTCATTCCTCTGCCTCCCCCTTCTCTTCTTGTCTTCAATCTTTCCCAGCATCAGGGTCTTTTCCAGTGACTCAGCTCTTCTCATCAGGTCTACTTTGGAGCATCAGGTCTACTTTGGAGCTTCAGCATCTGTCTTTCCAAAAAATATTCAGGGTTGAATTCCCTTAGGATTGACTGGTTTGATCTCCTTGATGTCCAAGGGACTCTTAAGAGTCTTCTCTAGCACCACAGTTCAAAAGCATCACTACTTTGGTGCTCAGCCTTCTTTACTGTTCAACTCTCATACCCTTACATGAATACTGGAAAAATTATAGTTTTGACTATATGGACATTTGCTGGCACAGTGATGTCTCTGCTTCTTAATACACTGTCTAGGTTGGTCAAAGCTTTCCTTCCAATGAGCAAGTGTCTTTTAATTTCATGGCTGCAGCTGCCATCTGCAGTGATTTTTGGAGCCCAAGAAAACAAAATCTTTTTATTCTAAAGTCACTGCTTTCACTTTTTACCCTTCTATTTGCCATGAAATGATGGGACCAGAGGCCACGATCTTAGCTTTTTGAATGTTGAGTTTTCAGTCAGCTTTTTCACTCTCCTATTTCACTCTCATCAAGAGGCTCTATAGTTTCTCTTCTCTTTCTGACATTAGGGCAGTATCATCTGCATATCTGAAGTTGTTGATATTTTCCCCAGCAATCTTGATTTCAGCTTGTGATTCATCCAGCCTGGCATTTCACATGATGTCAATGAAAAGAAATAGAGGAAAACAATAGAAAGGGAAAGACTAGAGATTTCTTCAAAAAAAATTAGAGATACCAAGGGAACAATTCATGAGATGAGCACAATATAGGATAGAAATGGTATGGACCTAACAGAAGCAGAAGATATTAAGAAGTGGCAAGAACACACAGAATTATACAAAAAAGATTGTAATGACCCAGATAACCACAATGATGTGATCACTCACCTAGAGCCAGACATCCTGGAATGCGAAGTCAAGTGGCCCTTAGGAAGCATCACTATGAACAAAGATAGTGGAGGTGATGGAATTCCAGTTGAGCTCCTTCAAATCCTAAAAGATAATGCTGTGAAAGTGCTGCATTCAATACGCCAGCAAATCTGGAAAACTCAACAGTGGCCACAGGACTGGAAAAGGTCAGTTTCATTCCAATTCCAAAGAAAGGCAACGCCAAAGAATGTTCAAACTACCACACAATCACACTCATCTCACACGCTAACAAAGTAAAGCTCAAATTTTTCCAAGTCAGGCTTTAACAGTATGTGAACTATTAACTTCCAGGTGTTCAAGGTGGATTTAGAAAAGGCAGAGGAATGAGAGATCAAATTGCCAGTATCTGTTGGATCATTGAAAAAGCAAGAGAGTTCCAGGAAAACATCTACTTTTGCTTTATTGACTATGCCAAAGCCTTTGACTGTGTGGATCACAAAAAACTGGAAAATTCTGAAAGAGATGGGAATACCAGACCACCTGACCTGCCTCTTGAGAAATCTGTATGCAAATCAAGAAGCAACAGTTAGAACTGGACATGGAACAACAGACTGGCTCCAAATCAGATACATATGTAAAGACTATATATTGTCATTCTGCTTATTTCACTTATATGCAGATGACATCATGTGAAATACAGGCCTGGATGAAGCACAAGCTGGAATCAAGATTGCTGGGGAAAATAGCAATATCCTTAGATACACACATGACACCACCCTTCTGGCAGAAAGCAAAGAATTAATGAGCCTCTTGATGAAAGTGAAAGAGGAGAGTGAAAAAGTTGGCTTAAAACTCAACATTCAGAAAACTAAGATCATGGCATCTGGTCCCATCTCTTCAGGGCAAATAGATGGGGAAACAATGAGAGACTTTATTATGGGGGGCTCTAAAATCACTGCAGATGCTGACCACAGCCATGAAATTAAAACATGCTTGTTCCTTAGAAGAAAAGTTATGACCAACCTAGACAGCATATTAAAACACAGAGACACTGCTTTGCCAACAAAGGTCTGTCTAGTCAAAGCTATGTTTTTTCCAGTAGTCATGGATGGATGTGAGTGTTGGACTAGAAAGAAAGCTGAGTGCCAAAGGACTGATGCTTTTGAACTGTGGTGTTGGAGAAGATTCTTGAGAGTCCCTTGGACTGCAAGGAGATCCAACCAGTCCATCCTAAAGGAAATCAGTCCTGAATATTCATTGGAAGGACTGATGTTGAAACTGGAACTCCAATACTTTGGCCACCTGATGTGAAGAACTGACTCACTGGAAAAGACTCTGATGCTGGGAAAGATCGAAGGCAGGAGGAGAAGGGTATGACAGGATGAGATGGTTGGATGGCATCACCAACGTGATGGACATGAGTTTGAATAGGCTCTGGGAGCTGGTGACAGACAGGGAAGCCTGGCATGCTAAAGGCCATGGGGTCACAAAGAGCTGGACACGACTGATCGAACTGACTGACCCTGTATATAAGTTAAATAAGCAGTAACAATAGACAGCCCTGTTGAACTCCTTTCCCAGTTTAGAAGCAGTCACTTGTTCCATGCCAGTTCTAATCATTGCTTCTTGACCTGCATCCAGGTTTCTCAGTAGACAGGTAAGGTAGTCTGGTATTTCCATCTCTTTAAGAATTTTCCATAGTTTGGTATGATCTGCACAGAGAAGCTTTAGCATAGCCAATGAAGCAGAAGTAGATGTTTTTCTGGAATTCCCTTGCTTACTCTATGATCCAGTGAATGTCAATAATTTGATCTCTGGTTCCTCTGCCTTTTCTAAATCCAGTTTATACAGCTGGAAGTTCTCAATTCAAGTACTGTCGAAGCCTAGCTTGAAGGATTTTGAGCATAACTTTACTAGGCTATTGAAGTATGACCTAAACAAAATCTCTTATGATTATACAGTGTGTTACTCATTCAGTTGTGTCTCTTTGCAATCCCACAGATTGTAATAGCCCATCAGGCACCACTGTCCATAGAATTCTCCAGGGAAGAATACTGGAGAGGGTTGCCTTTTCCTTCTCCAGGAGATCTTCTAGACCTAGGGATTGTACCCTGGTCTCCTGCATTGCAGGAAGATTCTTTACCATCTGAGCCACCAGGGAAGCCCCTGATTATACAGTGGAGGGTGATGAATAGGTTCAAGGGATTAGATTTGGTAGACAGAGTGCCTGAAGAACTATAGACAGAGGTTCATAACACTGCACAGGAGGCAGTGACCAAAGCCATCCCTAAGAAAAAGAAATGCAAGAAGGCAAAGTGGCTGTGTGAGGAGGCTTTACAAATAGCTGAGAAAAGAAGAGAAGTGAAAAGCAAGGGAAAAAGGGAAAGACAGACCCAACTGAATGTAGGGTTCCAGAGAATAGTAAAGAGAGATGGAAAGCATTCTTAAGAGGACAATGCAGGGAAATAGAGAAAAACAATAGAATTGGAAGGACTCGAGATCTCTTCAAGAAAATTAGTGCTATCAAGGGAATATTTCATGCAAGAATGGGGACGATAAAGGACAGAAACTGTAAGGTCCTAACAGAGGCAGAAGAGATTAAGAAGAGGTGTCAAGAATAGGTCTTAATGACTGGAATAACCATGATGGTGTGATCACTCACCTAGAGCCAGTTTTCATTCCAATTCCTAAGAAGGGCAGTGCCAAAGAATGTTTAAACCACTGCACATTGCACTCATTTCACATGCTAACAAGGTAACACTCAAAATCCTTCAAGCTAGGCTTCGACAGGACTTGAATCGAGAACTTCCAGATGTACAAGCTGGGTTTACAAAAGGCAGAAGAACCAGAGATCAAATTAATCACAGACTAAGCAAGGGAATTCCAGAAAAACATCTACTTCTTCATTGGCTATGCTAAACATTTGACTGTGTGGATCACAACAAACTGTGGACAATTCTTAAAGAGATGGAAATACCAGACTGCCTTACCTGTCTACTGAGAACCTGGATGCAGGTCAAGAAGCAATAGTTAGAACTGGCATGGAACAAGTGACTGCTTCTAAATTGGGAAAGGAGTTACTGCTTATTAAACTTATATGCAGAGTAAATCATATGAAATGCCAGGCTGGATGAATCACATGCTGGAATCAAGATTGCTGGGGGAAATATCAACAAGCTCAGATATGAAGATAATACCACCCTAATGGGAGAAAACAAAGAAGACCTCATGAACCTCTTGATAAGGCTTAAATAAGAGAGTGAAAAAGCTGCCTAAAAATTCAATGGTAAAAAAAAAGAAAAAAAAAACTAAGATCATGGCAAGGATGGTGACTGCAGCCATGAAATTAGAAGACACTTGCTCCTTGGAAGGAAAGCTATGACAAACCTAAACAGTGTATAAAAAAGCAAAGATATAACTTTGCTAACAGAGGTCCATCTAGAAAAGATATGGTTTTTCCTGTAGTCATAGATGAATGTGAGAGTTGGAATATAAAGAGTTTGAGCACCAAAGAATTGATGCTTTTAAATTTTAAACTGTGGTGTTGGAGAGGACTCTTGAGAGCCCCTTGGACTGCAAGGAGATCAAACTAGTCAATCCTAAAGGAAATCAATGCTGAATATTCATTGGAAGGGCTGATATGGAAGCTCCAATATTTTGGCCAGCTGATGCGAAGAGCTGACTCATTGGAAAAGACCCTAAGGCTGGAAAAGATCGAAGGCAAAAGGAGAAGGGAGGGGTAGGGAGAGCATGAGATGTCTTCATAGCATCACCAACTCAATGGACATGAATCTGAGCAAACTCCAGGAGATAGTGAAGGACAGAGGAGCCTGGCATGCTGTAGCCCATGGAGTCCTGAAGAGTCGGACATGACTTAGTGACTGAACAATAAAACCCTAGACCTTGCCTATAAAACCCTAGACCCGATAGGTCCAGGATATAAAGTGTGTCGAATGAATGGGTGTACACATATTAGGGGTAACTTTGGAGAATTTGGGGCTTCTCTTGTGGCCTATCTAGTAAAGAATCCACCTGCAAAGTGGGAGAACTGGGTTCGATCCCTGGGTTGGGAAAATCCTCTGGAGAAGGGAATGGCTATCCACTCTAGTATTCTGGTCTGGAGAATTCCATGGACTGTATAGTCCATGGTTCACAAAGAGTCGGACATGACTGAGTGACTATCACTTTAGAGAGTTTGACTATGTCCGTTCAAAAGCTGAGGGCAACATAAAGGAGGAATTTTACACAATATTCATTCCCAAAACCACTTGGGTCATTGTCTACAAAACTTACTGGGTTAAGAATGCATCATACAAGTATACTTTGATATTTCTGATGGGAAAAAGTCACTTAATAGGCATAGTAAACTAAATACTGTAAGAATCCTAGAGTCCAGAATAAAATTTATGGCCAAAGAACTATTATAATTGACTAAGGTGGCAAAACAGTTGAATTTGAAATAGATACAGCAGCTAGTCTTATTTTATACATCTAAAACCTTGGGCTGCAAATTTGCCTATATTCTATAATACTCAAGGCTCCATTCCCTAACAATTGCATCTATGCATATATAATGTTCAGAAAACAAATCATGCCTCTAATTTAAGCAATTATAAATCAAATTAAGCAGTATTTACAGGTCCCTACTGAATATCTTTCATAACACATATTTTATGATAGGAATAATTTTTTTAAAATCCCACCATACTATCTCCATGCCTACTCTATAGTTGTGAAGCTGTTCCTGTCCCTAGTGAATGCTCTGAAATAATAACAATAATAATATACTGCACAGAACATAATATTAAAGAATTCAGTGTTCTTTACTTGTATTAATACAGCTTCCCCTTCTAATTTCAGAATAAGATAGAATGAAACATTACTTAATTTCCTCCTTTTACAATCAGAGTGAAAGAGAGATTAACAGCATAATTATCTAGAGAACAAAACTAAGAACTGGATTTTATCAAATAGAGAATCATGAAAGGGCCAAGATCTGTAATGGCCTGCTGTGTTCATTTGAAATACAGATTATAAATCTACCAAATTGTTTATTACTATGCCTATATTCTAATTCAGTATCACAGTTTGTTTTTTTTTTCCAATATCTTAAATGTGGGGGAAAAGTTTAACCTGAAAAAACATCCTTGTATATGCTCCTAAAATGTGTTTGGGCTTCCCTAGTGGCTCAGCGGTAAAGAATCCACTTGCCAATGCAGGAGACAGGTTGGGAAGATCTTAATCCCTGGGTGGGAAGATCTCTTGGAGAAGGAAATAGAAGCTCACTCCAGCATTCTTGCCTGGGAAGTCCCATGGACAGCGGAACCTGGCAGGCTACAGTTCATGGGGGTCACAAAGAGTCAGACACCACTTAGCAACTAAACAACAACACCACCATGTCTACCAAATACCACGATGCACTGGACATAGATTTACTTCTCCTTGCACTAATCTTCCCTTGTTTAGTTCCATTGGCCACAGTCTTCTCTATAATCCGTATGTGTACTCAGTCTCTCTTTCTAAGAACATGGATCCAGTGGAACTAGGAACTTAAGACTGAATAAAGTAAAGCTGCTCTAGGCTCACTGCCTAATTCCAATTAAGCTCTCCTTGATTTAGTTTAGATACTGGGCATGTGGCCCAGGACTTAATTTCATGATTATACTAAATCATGGGCACCATCAGCAGTGTCCTCGTCAATCCCGATTTATACACTTGCACAGAGTTGAACAAGTAACCCAAGAAGGAAGAAAAAATACAGAACTTTTAAATTGTGCTTAAATAATTCCCTTACTAATGATTGAAAAGCTCACTCAAATCCCTTGTTTTGTTTTTAGTAAGTAGACATACACCCTGTAAGAGACTATTTACGTACATAATTGGCTTCCTCAGGCTTAAAATGTGTATAGAAACTTAGAACATAAACAGATATGAGAAAACAAAATAATGAGAAGCTTGAAAATCAAAGAATTTTAGATTCTCAAAATTTTATTAAAAGGAATAAAGAGGTGACTTATTAACTTTTAAATATGTGCTAAGTATGAAGAACAAGCCTGCCAACTTTCTATTTTACTGGATATAATCAACATAGGTTTAAATTCAGTGAGATGATACAAGGAAACTTTTTGATTGTAAAGAAGTGGTAGCTTCGTCCCTTAAGCATATTCTTGAAGTGAGTTGTGTCTTTTTATTTCCTTACAGAAAGTTAAAAATAAGACAAAAATCGATGTTTTGATCTTGCCCTAAGATGGGTTCATGCTTAAATGTTATAACCTCAACAGGGGTATTTTCAATTTGCGGAACATGAAGAAAATTCAGTTGCAGTTACACATTCTTGTTCGATTTGTGTCCATTTTCAAAGATGATCAAATGCAACAAAACTTTTGCAATTCAGATAGCTAAAGTGCACTTCTGTGAACTTCAGGTGATTTAGAACTTTGTTATTTAAAGGCCTACAGGGCATATCTACAGGCCTTGGGCTTCCCAGGTGGTGCTAGTGGTAAAGGACCTACCTGCCAAAGCAGGGAGATGTAAGAGACCTGGGTTCAATCCCAGGGTTGGGAAAATCCCTTGGAGGAGGGCATGGCAACCCACTCCAGTGTTCTTGCCTGAAGAATCCCATGGACAGAGGAGCCTGGAAGGCTGCAGTCCATAGGATCACACAGAGTTGAACACAACTAAGGCGACTTAGCACACGCATGCAGAGCCATCTCAGTTATCAGATGAACTGCTGCAGTATCAGTATGTTGGCACTTGTGTTCAAGTCACCCTTATTTGAGCTTCCCTGGTGGCTCAGATGGTAAAGAATCCACCTGCAATGTGGGAGACCTGAGTTCAATCTATGGGTTGGGAAGATTCCCCTGGAGGAGGGCATGGCAACCCACTCCATTATTCTTCCCTGGAGAATCCCTGGACAGAGGAGCCGGGAGGGCTACAGTCCATGGGTCCGTAAAGAGTCAGACACAACTGAACAACTAGGCTCAATACAGCACACAGGGCATGAACAGCATCAGCATCCTGGGGAGCCTGTTAGAAATGCAAATTGTGAGACTCCATCCCTGACCTACAGCATCAGATTCTTTACTGCAACAAGAATGTTGATTCCTATGCACAAAGTTAGAGAGCATTGACTTAGAAAGTACAATTGAGTGGGTCAATTAAATCTTTCAAATTCAATTCTGTTGCATTCTAGTCACTACTGTACTTTGGAAGTATTCAAGATCCAATTGTTGATCTGTACTGTTTGTTAGGAATTGGTATTTCATAATATCCTTGTGGCTTTCAAAGCGTAAGTTCCTCAAGTCAAGAAACAGTTTAGCTACCATTCACTACTACTTGTTTTCCTATGAAACAATAGCTTATGAAATTAAAATGAGACACTTTGGATTTTAAGGCTGTTAGAACAATTATAATAACTATACCAAAATATATTGACCTTTACAGCATATTCTAGGTTCAGTCAGCAATAGGTGATTAGAAGCTAAAGGGAACCTTTGTAAAAGAGCTAATAGAGCTTCGTGATTAGATTTTGTGCCACATACCTTCAGTAATCAATCATTCTATTCACTAGAATTCATTAAACCATTTGTTTTTACTTTTTTAAACTTTGAGAAACAAAGAATACTAAAATGTATATAAAGTGTATAATTTAATTTGTCTTTATACAAATATGTTATTTACTATGCACTTTTAAATTAAATATTTTATTTAATATAAGTAAATATAATACTAACCATAATATAAATATTACTAAGAGTTCCATTCAAGCTTCATTAATGTGTCAAGGCTAAAGTTAAGTACCACGTGTAATCAGACTGCATAAGTAAAGCTTACTATATAATCTTGGTTTAAACATGAAAAGAAAATCTATGGCCGTGTGTTAGCTTAAGCATTATTATTTAAATTGCCTTCATAAGGGTTCATCTAGGTGGCAACCACATGGACTAAAACACTTATCCTGTATACCTATCATAGTGTCATTTAAATTATAAATTTAATGGTGTAGTGGCTTGAGAATTCCAAATTTTATGGAAGGTTTTTAATGCAATAGTGGTATGATTCTAAGATCCTATGGGCAATACAATAATTTTTTTCACACTAATTATCATGGAGTATTGTACTGAAATAACCAAGGCAGAAAAATATAACTTATTTATCAGAGACAGCTTGGATTAAATCACTATATAACTCTACTTAATTACTTTTATACAGAAAAAATCGCGTCTGAATTTTGTAAGGCAAATCTGATTTAAAAATAAATTCACAATTTAAAAAGATAACCATAAGGGCTATTAATCAAAAGTGGAATCAACAGTTTGTATCCTGTAATACACATTAGTTGCTCACCCAGACTTGACTTCTCTTGTCTTCCTCCCTAACAGAGTCTGATTATGTTTAGGTCTCTGTTCCTCCTCTTAACACTCAGATACTCCAGGGGATGATGGTCCCTCAACATAATTAGTATGTGAGCTATTCCATTTCGCTTGCCGATGACTGGTTCAGACATTCAGCCAGCGAGATGAAAAGTGCTCACTAGGAGCTTGTGGGAAAGTCCTTCACTATTTCCCAGAGCATCTAGTAAGGACCCTCTCTCTCTCTCTCCTCCTCTGGATTCTGTCACTCACAGATGTGACACTTGTTTAATCAGCTATCAATCTGAGGACAGAAGTGGGTAGGGCCAACAGGATCCGGGGGAACAAAAGCTGGACCTACTCAATGGTCAGCCTGAGGCTCCTCTACCTCTGAATTTTTAATTATGAGATGATTTCCTTACTCTTTTAAAAGTATGTTTGAGTCAGAGTTTTCTTTGCATCAAAAATCACTTAAGTAGCCCAAGTAATAATTTTCTTAACCCAAAAGAATAAACATCATTTAACTGGTGCTATTTAAAATCAGAATACTTGTGTTAAATAGCAAAAGAATGGTAATAGTGTACTATTATAGTTCAGTTTGATCAGTTTGTTATATTAAGCCTAAAGACTTCCTTTCTAGAAGAAGATATCTCTTAAAATCACAAAATTACCAGGGACTCAATCCTTTTTAAAATATACAGCTAAATTTAAAATTAATTATACTGTCTGATCTAGAAACTAGATTCTTCAAAACTAAAAAAAAAATAATTCAAGTATTTCTTGACCACGTTTATTAAAAGCTTTACAGGATAAGAAGTTGTTAGCGGTATTGCCAATGATGTTCTCTACCCTTCAAAAATATAGTTAGATTAGAAGTAAAACTTGTAAAACCGCTGTCCTGATCACATGACAAATAGGAAAGATATATAAGAGTTTCCTGGGAAGATCCCCTGGAAGAGGAAATGGCAACCCACTCCAATATTCTAGCCTGGAAAATTCCAGGGACAGAGAGTTGCAAAGAGTCAGACATGACTAAGCATGCACACGCACTAAGAATTTCAAGGGAGTCCAGGGAGGAGAGAAATCACTCCCATTCTGAGGAGCAGTAAGAACAGCAAGGAAGATTTCCCAGAGGAGATGATATATGAGCTAGGAGAGAAAGAGTGTCCCTCCAGGTTAAAAAAAAAAAAAAAAAGAGAGAGAGAGAGAAAGGCATTCCAGTTAGGATGCGGAACAAAGTGGTCCGTAAGGGAGCACTAGCTGTGTTTGGGGAAGGCTGAGCTGAATCACCTGGTTTTGCTGGAACAGATTGTGTGTTGAAAGGAAGAGTAGGAGATGTCCTGAAAAGCAAGACTACTGACAGATTATGAAGGACTCTGGATGCTATGCTTGAGAGTATAAAATTCTTCAGGTATGAAATGAGATGGGAAACCGAGGAAGGTTTCCATGGAGTCAGTGGTATGACTAATATACACTACAGACATCTTAGCTGGATGATTCTTGGTTTCAAGTGCTGTTCTATGCATTGTAGGGTGTTTAGCTGCATCTCTGGCTTCTACTCTCTAGATTTCAATAACATCTCTTGCTCCCACCTGAGTTTTGACAATCAGCAGTGTCTCTAGACACTGTTAAATGTCCTGGAGGGCAAAATCATTCTATTCTGAGATAAAGGAGAGGTTCCTGTGGCAATATCACACAAAGCAAAGATTACATAGCAGGTACTGGGTAAGTTCAGCTGAACTATAATTAATGAATGGAAATTGAGACAATTAGAGGGAGGGTGGGGGCAATATCACAGGTAATAACAAGGGCAGTAGCAGGGGAAATAGAAAGAGCCAACAAAGACCTATATAGTGTTAGCTCCTAAGACTGAAGATTCTACAATCTTCCAAACTATTCCGAAACTCATTTGATCACAGAAATCTACATAATACTCATCAATATCACACAGAACACATTTTAGGAAATTCTATGCACATGACCAAGTTTAAAGTTAATACTTTTCTACATGTACCCCTATGTTCATAGCAGAACTGTTTACAATAGTCATGACATGGAAACGACCTAAATGTCCATCAACAGATAAATGAAAAAAAGATGTAGTGTGTGAGTGTGTGCTAAGTCATTTCAGTTGTGTCTGACTCTTTGCAATCCTGCGGACTGTAGCCTGCCAGGCTCCTCTGTCCATGGGATTCTCCAGGCAAGAGTACTGGAGTGGGTTGCCATGCCCTCCTCCAGGGGATCTTCCTGACCCAGGGGTGGAACCTGTGTCTGCTGTCTCTTGCATGGGCAGGTGGGTTCTTTACCAACAGTGCCACCTGGGAAGCCCAAGGATGTGGCGTGTGCCACACATATATGCACCGCCACACATACACACACACCATGGAATATGACTCTGCCAGTAAAAAGAAAAAAATTAAAAATGAAATAACACCATTTGCAGCAACATGGATGGACCTAGAGATTAACATATTACATGAAGTCAGAAAAAAGAGAGACAAATATCTAATGATATTATGTACACGTAGAGCCTAAGGAATAAACTTATCTACAAACTTAACAAATGAGCTTATCCATGAAACAAAAACCAACTCATAGAGAAGACTCACATTTGCCAAGGAGGAGGGAATGGGAGAGAGGAGGATTAGGAGTTTGGAATTAGCAGATGCAAAAAACTACATATAAGATGGATAAACAACAAGGTCCCATGGAAATTCTTAAAGAGATGGGATACCAAATGATCTTACCTGCCTCCTGAGAAATCTGTATGCAGGTGAAGAAGCAACAGTTAGAACCAGACATGGGACAATGGACTGGTTCCAAATTGGGAAAGGAGTATGCCAAGGGTGTATATTGTCACACTGCTTATGTAACTTATATGCAGAGTACACCAAGTGAAATGCCAGGCTGGATGAAGCACAAGCTAGAATCAAGATTTCTGGGAGAAACATCAATAACCTCAGATATGAAGATGACACCAGCCTTATGGCAGAAAGCAAAGAACTAACGAGCCTCTTGATGAAAGTGAAAGAGGAGAGTGAAAAAGTTGGCTTAAAATTCAACATTCAGAAAACGAAGATCATGGCATCTGGTCCCATCTCTTCATGGCAAATAGATGGGGAAACAATGGAAACAGTGACAAACTTTATTTTTTTGGGCTCCAAAATCATTGCAGATGGTGACTGAAGCCATGAAATTAAAAGATGCTTACTCCTTGGAAGGAAAGTTATGACCAACCTAGACAGCATATGAAAAAGCAGACATTACTTTGCCAACAAACGTCTGTAAAATTGAAGCTATGGTTTTCCCAGTAGTCAAGTATGGATTTAAGAGTTGTACCATACAGAAAGCTGAGCGCCGAAGAATTGATGCTTTTGAACTGTGGTGTTAAAGAAGACTCTTGAGAGTCCCTTGGATTGCAAAGAGATCAAATCAATCATTCCAAAGGAAATCAGTCCTGAATTTTCATTGGAAAGACTGATGCTGAAGCTGAAGCTCCAATACTTTGGTCACCTGATGTGAAGAACTCACTCATTGGTAAAGACCTTGATGCGGGAAAGATTGAAGGCAGAAGGAGAAAAGATAACAGAGGATGAGATGGTTAGATGGCATCACCAGCTCAATGGACATGAGTCTGGGCAAGCTCTAGGAGATGGTGATGGAGAGGGAAGACTGGTGTGCTGCAGTCCATGTGGTCAAAAAGAGTTAGACACGGCTAAGTGACTGAACTGAACTGAACTGAAACAAGGTCCTACTGTACAACCCAAGGAACTATTAATATATTCAATATCCTGTGATAAATCATAATGGAAAAGAATATGAAAAATAATATATGTGTATATATGTAACAATCACTTTGCTATAGAGCAGAAATTAAAAATACTGTAACCAACTATACTTCAATTAAAAAGATCTCATAAAAATAATCATTTTTCAATTGCAATCCATTAAAAAATAGAGGCAAAGGTAATATTTTGATAGTCAAAAGCACATCTTTAATACCCTTAGATCTGGGTACAATGTGTATTCATTGGTCTTATCTTTGGCAGCTGGTTCTTTCAATGGGAAGAATTTTTTTTTTTTTTTTTTGTGGGAGTAGGTTCCAACTTGCACGGAAAACATACTATTCCTGTTATACATGGGACAGAGTATTAATAGGATGTAGACTCTTGGCAAGGGAATCATCACTGGGAGGCTGCTTGCTAGTGGGTGAAATTCCCAACTTCTAGGAGTTGTGGGTCCGCCAGCTTCACAGCAGAGGAAAAAAAAGGCTTTGAACCATATTCTGAGAGTTGAAGAGTTAGACCCGGAGGAGAGGGGCTGTTAGATCTTTACTCCAACGTCAGCCGAATGTTTATGAGACCCGTGCAGCTTCACAGGCCCCACACTCAGAAGAGTCTTCTGCTTGGTTTAATGCTCTGCTATTATTGTTTTGATGAAGAAGGAAATGGCAATGCACTCCAGTATTCTTGGCTGGAGAATTCCATGAACAGAGGAGCCTGGTGGGCTGTGGTCCATGGAGTCGGACAAGACTGAGCGACTAACACACATTATTGTTTTGAAGGTTATAAGTGGAGTAAAGGGACTGTGGCTTCACTTTGCAGTGGGCCCACAAGTCACAGAGCCAGTTCTGCCTCATCAGCTCTTCCGCTGGTTGTGAGCAGATACTTATAACACATGAATTACCTTCTTCAACACCAGATCCTTCAGCCCACTGTGTTATGCCCTCTTTTGAAGGTGTCCCAGTTAAGTGTAAATTTACCTACAAAATGTTACTGCAGAGCAAGGGATATTTTACTAATCTGTGGTAAAACAAGCAAGCATGTTTCTTAGCAGCTAAAGAATTCACCTTATACTGAGAATGATTATAAAACTACTTTGGGGATCACTCTTGAGAGGGGGAAAAAAAGTTGAAAATCATTATACTTATAGAAACAGTGTCAGACTTTATTTTTTGGGGCTCCAAAATCACTGCAGATGGTGACTGCAGCCATGAAATTAAAAGTACCTTGGAAGAAAAGTTATGACCAACCTAGATAGCATATTGAAAAGCAGAGACATTACTTTGCCGACTAAGGTCCGTCTAGTCAAGGCTATGGTTTTTCCTGTGGTCATGTATGGATGTGAGAGTTGGACTGTGAAGAAGGCTGAGCGCCAAAGAATTGATGCTTTTGAACTGTGGTGTTGGAGAAGACTCTTGAGAGTCCCTTGGGCTGCAAGGAGATCCAACCAGTCCATTCTGAAGGAGATCAGCCCTGGGATTTCTTTGGAAGGAATGATGCTAAAGCTGAAACTCCAGTATTTTGGCCACCTCATGTGAAGAGTTGACTCATTGGAAAAGACTCTGATGCTGGGAGGGATTGGGGGCAGGAGGAGAAGGGGATGACAGAGGATGAGGTGGCTGGATGGCATCACTGACTCGATGGACGTGAGTCTGAGTGAACTCCAGGAGATGGTGATGGACAGGGAGGCCTGGCGTGCTGCGATTCATGGGGTCGTAGAGAGTAGGACACAACTGAGCGACTGAACTGAACTGAATTTAAATAAGGTTAGTTGTAAAAGAAGGCATTTAAAGGGCTTAATATATTAACAATAAATGTACTATCTAGTGATTATTTCTGCTCTTTGAAGTAGGAATGACTCATCACAGATATCTTTTGCTTCACAAACAATGAAAATGAATTACTGGTTTGAAGAAGGAAAGAAGCAGCTTCCATTTTCTATGCCTGATGTCCCAGAAATTTAAAATCTGCATTTTGAATTCTGGCCCAAAAGGACAAAAATTTAGGGAGCTGGTAATTATCATCAGTTGATCCATTGATGAATTAGGCCTTCTATGCTATAGGCATTCTTGCTGGTGGATATAATTTAATGCAAATATAATAAAAGAAAATGTCTCCTAGAATATCACTCCTGCATGTAACATTGTTAATGCCTAGAAATGCTCTACTTTTTTTCCCTTTTGTTCAACAACTTTTATTTATTTATTTTGAGGAGGGTAGGGCCTAGAAATCAAAGTGACATACTTTTGTATAATTGAATAGTAAATGTCACTGAAACAAACGCTTACTGATAAAGCAGAGGCCACTTGGCAGTTCAAGGAAAATACTCAAGAAAAAGCATTTATGGAGCTAATTGACATTTTCAGCCACTTAAGTGCAGCAGGAAAGGATAATTATTGGGAAAAGAAAAACCTAGTACCACTTGCTTCTTTTTATTCATAGAGAAGCTGTGAAGATAAACAAGTACTCAGTTTCATGAAAAAATGGGAAAATAAAAATTAATATAGTATTGCTGCTGTTGCTGTTTCTGTTTTAGTTGCTAAGTCATGTCCTATTCTTTTGTGACCCCATGGACTATAGCCCACCAGGCTCCTCTGTCCATGGGGCTTTCCTGGTAAGAATACTGGAGTGGGTTACCATCCTTCTTCAGAGGATTTTCCCAACCCAGGGATTGAACCCATGTCTCCTGCATTGCAGGTAGATTCTTTATCACTGAGTCATTATATAATCTCAATACAGTATTATCATTGTATTAAGTGAAGGATATACTCATTACATAAATTCTTAGTATTTGATTATGATTTTCAACCAGTCCAGACAATATAGAATGCTGCCTGATCCAGCACCATAGCTTAAATTTAGAGTTAATAGTCTGTTGAAAATAATTCTGTTTAATTAAAAATTTATAATTTTCTTTGAATTCTACTTGGGCAGGGGTTAGAGATGAAGCTACGCACATCTCATTTCATTGCCAAGGCTGTAAACTTTCTGAGTGCTGATTTATGTATGACTCATCTTGTATCCCCCATAGTTCTTAGAACTGGGCCTTGTTCAGATGAGGCACTCAATGAATATTTATTGAATAATAAATGATAAACATAAGTGAGAGATTATATAGTTTTAAAATGATCTTGGTACATTTAAAAACACTGCATATAAATATGTAACCAGAAAATGTGATTTCCTAAAATATAACCTAAAAGGAAAATGATTTGTATCACTGAAAAGGATAATTTCATAACAAAGTGACATGTGGTTGAGAATAAAACATGGACTTTCAAATCTGGAATACATATATCACATGAAAACATACCATATAATAGATCACTATGGCAAGCAATTATATATGACTTAATCAATCAGGTAAACACTAGGGTGGTTTCATGTAATGGTCCAAAATATTATGCAATTAAATATGTGACATGGGGCTAAGTTAAATACATCTTTTTAAATGGATTGATTTTTCATATCAACAGAGGCAGAAAAAGCTTTTAACAAAATTCAGCACCGATTTATACTAAAAAAAAAAAAAAAAAAAATCTCTCCAAAAAGTAAGCATAGTGGGAACATACCTCAACAAGCCTGGTAAGTCACTTCAGTCATGTCCAGCTCTTTGTGACCCTATGGACTGTAGCCAGCCAGGCTTCTCTGTGTCCACGAGATTCTCCAGACAAGAATACTAGAGTGGGTTGCCATGCCCTCCTCCAGAGGATTCTCCCAACTCAAGGATCAAATCCACCTCTCCTGCATTGGCAGGAGGGTTCCTTACCACTAACACCACCCAGGAAGCCCATACCTGAGCATAATAAAAACTATATATGACAAGTCTACGGCTAATATAATACTCAATGGCGAAAAACTGAAAACATTTCCTTTAAGATCAGGAACGAGACAAAGATGTCCACTCTTGCCATTTTTATTCAACGTAATTTTGCAAGTCCTAGCTATAGTAATCAAAGAAGAAAAAGAAGAAAGGAATCCAAATTGGAAAAGAAGTTAAACTGTCACTATTTGCAGATGACATACGATACATACAAGATTCTAAAGACACTACCAGCAAACTACTAGGGTTCATTAACGGATTTGGTCAAGTTGCAGGTAACAAAATTAGTACACAGAAATCTGTTGCTTTTCTATACATTAACAATGAAAACTCAGAAAGAAAAATTCAAGAAATGGCTCCATTTACCATCACATCAAAAAGAATACAATACCTAGGAATAAACCTACCTAAGGAGACAAAAGACCTGTATTCTGAAAACGCAAAGATACCGCTGAAAGAAATCAAAGCTAAAAATGGATTTTTAAAAATTATCAAGAGTCCTTCCTTTATGAATACCACATAAGTTAAAAATAAATGATAAGAAATGCTAGGATTATAGTGAACTCCTCTTGAAGTTGGCAATATTTTCAGATTACATTAGCATACAACATTATCAAATAATTTGCTTGTCACTGGAATACTGATTTGGAGAAAAATCAATAGTCACTAACAGCCCCACTCTCTTTTTCACATGACTGACTGGAGACACAGAAATGGCAAGTTGCCAAGTTCACTTGGCTCTTCAGTGACTAACCAGGAATAGCCTTGCTCTCCTCCTATACCCTGAACACTCACTTCTCGCCCCCTTTTTTCCTTTTTTAATGAAGGATAACTGCTCTACAGAATTTTGTTGTTTTCTGCCAAATCTCAACAAGAATCAGCCATAGGTATACATTTATCCCTTCCCTTTTGAAACTCCCTCCCATCTGTAGGGGCAGCTCTGATTCTAATTTGGTCCTACTCTTGTGTATTCTTGCCTCCATAGTCCACAGCTATCAAAACTCGTGCATTTTCTTTTGTTGGAGCTCTCAACGACCTTTCATATATTCCATAGACATAGAGTCTGCCTAGCTGATTGTGTGGATTTAATCCGCAGCTTGTACAGCTGGTGGGAAGCTTATAGGTCTTCTTCCTTAGCCACACTGCCCCTGGGTTTCAACTGTGGTTTTATTCCCACCTCTGCATGTGGGTCGTCCACTGGGGTTTGCTCCTGAGGCTGCCCTGCCTGAGGACTTGGGTTTGCCCCTGTGAGGGCCAGGGGTGAGGTGGTGCACCTGCTTGGGTCACAGGGGTTCTGGCAGCTCCAGGTACTCAGGGGAGTTGGCAGCCAGGGCAGCAGGAAATACAGTGCTCTAGAAGGGCATGGCAACCAGTATTGGCCACTACACTCCAGTGTTCTTGCCTGGAGAAGCCCCTCCCTGACAGAGAAGCCTGGTGGGCCACAGTCTACAGGGTCGCAAGGAGTCGGACACTACACAAGTGACCCTGCGTGCATAGACGCAAGACTTTTTTTGCCTGTGGCAGCTCTGCCACGGTGAGAGTTGAGTATGAAGGTGGCGCAGCTGTTTGGCTTGTGGGGACCCTGGCGGTGCCAAGTGTGCAGGGACGTGGACTGCCTCTGCTGCAGGAGCTAAGGCCCCAACAGAGTCTTTTTTGGGGGCCTCTTGTAGCTGGCAATCAGAAGGCCTCTTTGGCCAATCTTTCTCTGCAGCTCTATCCGTTCAGGCACTTAGAGGGCTCCCTTGCCTGGGGGTCCTCTGTTGTTCAGCACATCAGGCAAATAGAGGCCCTCTCCCTGGCTGGGGTCCTACTCTGTAGATCGGTATGTCGGGCACTTAAAGGGCACCCTGGGCAGGGTCCTACTCTGTAGTTCAGTGCGTCCCAAGTTTCATGGGCCAGCCTCTCTATTGTTCAGCTGCCAGTGCTGGTGTGTGGGGAGAGAGAGGCTAAGGTAATGGCTCCATCCCCTATGTGTGACTCAGCAGTATTGCCTTGCTTCCATGAGGCCAGGCTTTCCTCCACAGGTATTTCCCAGCCACAGTCTCCTCTCTCACATCCCCTCAATCTGTCTCTGGGCAGTCAACAAGAACCCTCGCCCTGGCATTGTTCCACAATTCCTAAACTCCAGTTCCCAGATGCTGTGCCTTTCAGGGCACCTGCGTCCCTGTCCGGGGTACGTATGGCTGCAGCAAGGACCGTCTGATTCTCGTTCCAATCAGGCTGCCACAGATCAGCTGTCTCACTCTCAGCCTTAAACGTTTCTCCTCTGACTCAGACAGTGGCCCTGATGTGGGGATCAGATCCCTGCTTCAGTTCCCCCACCTGCCGAGGGCAGGTCCACTCCCACGAACACTCCAGTTATTCCCCCCGGTTACTCCATCCCACTGAGCTTTGCGCAGTTCTGTATATTTTCTGCTGGTCAGGTCCTCCTTTCCACTCCCAGCTGGTGTCCTGCATGCACTGCTGTGTCTGAAGGTGTATTCCTGATGTATCCGTGGAGAGAGATGCACTCCATGGCCGCCTACTTCTCCGCCATCTTGTTCTCCCCCTCCCTCTTGCCTTTTCTTCCTGGAATTACATCATCTGTCTCCTCTGTGTCTTCAATGACTGCTTTTCTGTTGAATCATCCCCATTAGAACACAAACGCGTTCCAGCTTCTCATTTTGTAAATAACTCTCTCTTGACCCTACATTCCATTTTAATCATGACTCCATCTTTATATTCTACTTTACAGTGAACCTTAAAGAGTTTTCTGTTTATTTACTGTCTGCGTTTTCCACATCCTTCCCTCTATGCTTCAATTTCCTCATCTGTAAAAATGAGTGTATTCGTTCTTACAATATGGGTTATCTTAAAGATTGCGCTGCCATGCTTAGTCGCTCAGTCATGTCTGACTCTTTGAGACCCCATGGACCGTATCCCGCCAGGCTCCTCTGCCATAGGGATTCTCCAGGTAAGAATACTGGAGTGGGTTGCCATGCCCTCCTTTAGGGGATCTTCCTGACCTAGGAGTTCAACTCAGGTCTTCCACATTGCAGGTGCATTCGTTAGCATCTGACCTACCAGGAAAGCCCATCTTAAAGATTTTGATTACTTCATTTGTTTTGATTATTATTATCCCACTATAATGTTTCTTGTATGCTAGAGATTCTGTTAGTAAATAAACTTAATTTAGCAAGGTTCTTAGAATAGGAATACAAAGATGATGATGTTGGTAACAGTGATAATACTAGCTAATATTTAGTGAGCCCTTGTATTTTAGGCACTTTTAAACGCCCTTTGTGTACAAATATAAGGGCTCAATAAATATTAGCTAGTAATATCACTATTACCTTTGTATTCCTATTCTAAGGACCTTGCTAAATTAAGTTTATTTACTAACAGAATAATAATCAAAACAAAAGGAATAATCACAATAATTATTGAGTACTCTGTATTTGGTAGACCTTTGTGCAAAGAGGAAATGTTGTCCTAATTTTTTCTTCTCAGTTGGCTACCCATGGGTATTGCTACCTTCATTCTATAGATGAGGAAACAGAGACTAGTATTGGATATTGTGTGTGCATGTTAAGCCACTTCATTCACGTCTACTTTTTGCAGCCCTATAAACTGTAGCCCCCACCAGGCTCCTCTGACCACTGGATTCTCCAGGCAAGAATACTGGAGTGGGCGCCATGCCCTCCTCCAGGGGATCTTCCCAACTCAGGCATCAAACCCATGTCTCTTGAAGCTCCTGCACTGCAGGTGGATTCTTCACCACTGAGACACCAGGGAAACCTCATAGTGGATATAGCCCTTGCCTTTTGAGCAAGGGTAATTTCATAGGCAGGGAAATGATTTCTTAGCACACAAAGACTGGAAAGCAGGATGTGAGTATTTCTGTGAATCAGGAGAAATGTGTCTTCTATCCAGATATCATATCATTTTATGAAGTCATCTGACAATCCAGAATTCTTCCAATTCATTTATTACTTTAGAATTGATACAGAAAATTCCAAAATGAATATATAGGAGGCTCAGAAGTATCTAGAAAGCTTGGGAATTTGTCTTTATGGATTTTCATAAATTTAAATAGAACTGATACAATGTCAGATATCTTTAATCAAAATTGGGGTAAGGGGTAGGGAAGATCTGAGTGCCCACATCCAACAGGTTGCTACTGGACAATACAGTTAAAAGGAAGCTTAGAGGTCACCCTTTCTAAAATGCACTTTGCAGATACTGAAACAAAACAAAATCAAACAAAAACAAACAAACAAACAGAAAATGCCTTCCCTTCCCTGGAGGTCCCCAACCTCCAGGATCTGATGTCTGATGATTTGAGGTAGAGCTGATGTAATAATAATAGAAATAAAGTGTACAATAAATGTAATGTCTTGGAATCATCCCCAAACCATCTCCATCCCCAACCCTCAGTCTGTGAAAAATCTGTCTCCCAGGAAATTGGTCCTTGGTGCCAAAAAGGTTAAGGACTGCTGCCCTAAGGTCACAGACCTGATTGTCAGTATATGCAGAAACGGATTCAGCCTCCTTATTCTACCCAAAGACAGAAAGGGAAAATATGAGTTAAAATAGCAATGGATACTCCATTGGAGGCTAATGGAGGTGAGTTCAAGGGCCATGTTTGATTCTTACAAACCCCCTAGGGATATGGTTATTTTTGTCTCCATTTTATTGATGCAGAAAACAGAGTTATGTCTGTAACTGATACAGAGCAATACGTTATGCCCTTATGCCATTTGGCAGAGCTGAGATTTTTATTTACAGGTCTTGGACCTGAAAGCCTTCTTTCTGTAAACACCATTCAATCCCCATTTCCCCATGCTTTTCCTTCATTTTTCTTAGTCTGATCTCACAATACCTCACTAGCTTGCCACCTTGCTGGATATCCATTTTATCAGTGTTCAGGCAGCAGATGGATACTGTGGGCTGCAAAAACCACCTAGAAAGAGAATCTACAAAATGTTAATAACTAAAGGTTTTCTTAAATTAACCTTTCAAAAGTTCTTTGCTCTAAAGAGGAGCACTTATTAACAGCAAAAAAAAAAAAAAAAGTCTCTCATGGCAGAATTTCCTTATACCACGTGGGCTGGTAGAAAAGATAATTTAGGGAAGTGGACACAAAAACACACTTAGAAAAATATCACACAGGTATCTATCTTGTCCATCTCCTCTTAGGCTGCTCTTGCAGTCATGATCAATCTATACTTTCTTGGAGACTTATCAAATTATATATTTTTCAATTTAAACTGTTTTTATTTTTAAAGAAGTACTTGGATATACAAAGTTCAGCCTAAAACAAGAGAAAGTAATTTTATGTATAAAGTGCTCACCTCCTTTTCCCTCTTTTAATAGATCTGTTCTTCAGAGGCAACCACTTTTGAACAGCTTATTAGGTATCTTCCATAAATGTTTATGTACATAAGTATAAAAGTTTATGTATGAAAGTATATATTCATATGATTTTACTGACATCAATGGTACCTTGCCCTGAAAGCAACTAAATATAGCTTTTATTTTTCACTCAGCAAGATAATGATGATGACAAAGACATCAAAAATATAAAGGAAAGGGAGAAAGAGAAGAATGAAGAGGAAGAACTGGGGAAGGATGGAAAGAGCTAGCCTTTGAACCTTTACCAGGCACCAGGCATAATTTTCAATTAATCTTCACACCATCAGAGGTATATGGTGGTACAGCCCTTATTTTACAGATTAAAAACATATAGAAAGAGTAAATAAGTGGCTCAAGTTTGTACTTAAAGTGCCAGGATTAAAGTCTGGTGGTCTGGCTCCACAATCTGTGTTTTTACACAACAAACTATATACTCAAGTTTGGAGATTTCCATAGCAACACATGAAGATCTGTTTCATTTTCCTCCCCCCCCCCACCCCCACCCCGCCGTGGCTGAATAAAATGTATTCTACTGCTATACATTATTGTTTTACAGGCTCCTAATGATGGATATTCAGTCCCCTACCCATGCATTCATTCCCACAAAGTTTTTAGAAAATCATAATATTTGAAAGTTCAGGCTTAATCATTGATTTTATCCATATTTCACAAATTAAGGGCTAGATGAACTTGCTAAATGTGTTGTAATGTTTCTAAATAAGCTGAATAACTTGCTTCAATTTCCTACTTTCTTAGTTGCAGATATTTAGAGTCAACGTGTCTCAAGTATCTTTAATTGCAAAGAGCCTAACAGACAATATTCTATAATACTAATCTTGATACTGATGTATCTAAAACTCCATGCTCATGGTTTATCAGGTGCTCATTAAATTCTGAAGAGAAAATAATCAGTACTGGTTTTGCTTTTGTTTTGTCTATTATCTGGTACTTTTTATATTGCAATGCCCAGCAAAACAGGTTTTTGCAAGAACATCATGACATGGCTATTATCAGTTAATCAGACTCCAAAAAATCAAGATTTTACACTCTTAATTAGAAAAATGGTGACTAATCCATCAGTAGATTCTGATTCACTAATATCAGAATTCATATCATTATTAAGCTACTGTGTATTCTTAAGTATATAAAACCATTTGCTAGAAATGATTTTCAGAAGAAATTCAATTCAAAAGACTGCACATTTTACGCAGTTCAAATGTGAGATACACACAATTTAAAGCATAAAAAATGAAACTGCAAAATGTTTACTTATGGCCAGAAACACCATCCCTAACTATAAAATGTTTCATGATTGCAAGTTAAATACCTTTGTAAAATATAAACAGCTTTAAATCTCTCCTGGATTTATAAGACTCTCAAGCAAATCTTAAAATGCAGAATAGATACATGCGAACAATGAGCTGATTTTTAACTTATAAATATGAACATTTCATAACTCCATGTGCTAAAAAGGCTTAGAAACAATGACCAATCTAGTAGTAAAGAGCAGCTCTACACTTCAGATTGGATACACTTCAGATAGCATATTGAAAAACAGATCTTTTTTACTTTGCCAAAAAAGGTCTGTCTAGTCAAGGCTATGGTTTTTTCCAGTGGTCATGTATGGATGTGAGAGTCGGACTGTGAAGAAAGCTGAGCACTGAAGAATGGATGCTTATGAACTGTGGTGTTGGAGAAGACTCTTGAGAGTCCCTTGGGCTGCATGGAGATCCAACCAGTCCATCCTAAAGGAGATCAGTCCTAGGTGTTCATTGGAAGGACTGATGTTGAAGCTGAAACTCTAATACTTTGGCCACCTCATGCGAAGAGTTGACTCATTGGAAAAGACCCTGATGTTGGGAGGGATTGGGGGCAGGAGGAGAAGGGGACGACAGAGGATGAGATGGCTAGATGGCATCACCGACAGAATGGACATGAGTTTGAGTGAACTCCGGGAGTTGGTGATGGACAGGGAAGCCTGGCATGGCGCGATTCATGGGGTCGCAAAGAGTCGGACACAACTGAGCGACTGAACTGAACTAAAGTAGAACAAATGGCTGATTCCATCCTGGGTCATGAAACATACAAGAAAAACCTAGAATATTTATCCTATCTGATAATAAAGAAACAAAGACTCCTAGATCCATATCAAAAGAACTCAGAATCAAACTTGAAGAGGCTCCTATTGGCCAAAGTTGGGACAATTTGAACATTAATAAGACATAAGAACTACAGTGAATTAAAAATAGAAAACATAGATAATATTTAAATTCACAAGTTTTCTTGGTAGAAGTATTCTATATAAGAAAGAAAGAGGGATAGAATTAGAACATCCGAATAATGAACAAATTCACCTAGACAATGACCATGATCCACTGTTAACATCAGACATATACACTCGAAAGGACAGACATTACATGCCCCCTAAAAGGAAGAATGAACATAGTAACGTGTACAGACAACATAGACTCATTTACACACACACAAATCAAACTTGAGTCTTGATCCAGAGTCTAGATCCAACTTCCAACTTACAGAAAAGAAAATGGTTGGTGAGAGGAACATGTTACTTGATGTGATTTTTGAGATAGTTGGGCATTTGAACCAAGATTGATAATTTGATGATTTATTTAAGAGGATATTATTTTTAGTGTGATACTGATATTGTAATTATGGTGGGGGTAAAAGAGAACTCGCCTTTAAGAGGTGCATATACAAAATCACTAATGAAATGACACAAAACCTGGGAGTGGTTTCAAAGCAATAAGAGAAGTGGGGGTAAGACTGGAATGTGAATGGAAAAGGGTTGGCTCTTGTCGATAGGACATAATGCTTCATTACGATTATTTTCATATTTTTGTATATGTTTACAAATCTGTATTGTTAAAATGTTGTATTTGTTCGTTTGGGTTAGTAGCATTTAGAAGTGCTAGAGAATTATTTCAACATCAAAATCTTTAGAGATTTAAAAACAAAACGAAACAGCTGCATTTAAAGGCACCAGAGAATTACCTGAACACCAAAGAAAGTTTTATTCACTGAAGCATTTGGCAACAGACCATCCTTTCACAGTGCAGGGCAATTAACTATCTCTCTATTAGTCAGTTGGATCCAGATATGACAGGCTTGTCATTAAAAAAATATATATTACTTGCTTTAAAAGTCAAATCTTTAGGGCTTTATTCAAGTATGATTATGAATGATTTTCTTTTAATATTCATCAAAGCTTAACATTTAAGAATATCTGATCTAAAACTTCCAGGAGATACTCATGTAATTAACAGGAGAATTCAGAAAAGAGAAAGTTGTAAGTCTTAGGATGCTTAAGTTTCTATGTTGCGACTAAATCTTTTTGGTATTAAATCCATTTTTAACCAGAATGAAAATAAGTTATTTTAGTAAGTGAAACAGCACTGAGATAAAACATTTTAAGGGGTAAAAACACTGTTGGGATGTATACTGAAATATGATACCTGTTACTGGAAGACAAAGCATCTAAAATTAATTAGCATTCCTTAATTAATTTTCTTTTAAAACTCAAGCACAGACATACAACAATAATAAATTAGTTTTCATTATTGCACCTCAGTAGCTCTGAAATCTTTGGACATTTTTATTTTTGGTACCAGAATGAATTAACTGATGACTTAGAAAAAAAGCAGGGGTGGGGGGAAGCCTAATATTAGACAACAGAGATTTAAGATAAGTACATGGATTACTTTAGTTTCAGAAACAGTATTTCTTTTTCCTGTGATTTCTGAGAGCTCAAAATCCAATTTGGAGATTGAAGATAACTAATTCTTCCAGGGTCAGACAGAAATCCTATGTTCTCAGACAGCCCTCAGTTCAGTCAATAAATTCTGGCCGGTCCCATTGTGATGGCCATTTAATTTGTTTTGTGTCCCACACAGCCATTTGTCAAAATACAGCGCACTTTTAATTATCCTTAGGTGAAATACAAACCCACGGATCCCTTCTCTGTTTCTAAGAACTAGCATGACCAAAATATTACTAACATGTTGAGTCATTAGAACCATACTTCTAAAAGAAGTCTTATAATTATATAATTTGACTCTGTGTTCTACCAGTCTTAAGACATTTATTGGGCTGTCGAACAGAAATGCAGATTAATTCATACGTCCTTGCCCAAAGAAGGTAGTTTTCTTAAATGACAGTTGTTAACGGAGGGATTAATGGAACAGGGAAAGTGAGGCGAGTAAACTGATGACTAAATGAATGAATGAAGTTAAGGGGATCGCAAATAAACTGAAGAAAACAAGATACCCTGACCCAAGGATTATGATCAACCCAACTCTACGCATCATCACTGCAACGGCCTGAGCTGTTGCTTAAATATTTACTTCAATTTGTAGTTCAAGCCTTCCCAGCTGACTGGAGACTCTGAAAGCAGAGCCTTCTCTTCATACGCATGATAAACTGGGTCACATGAATGTTCACAAAAGTAAACTTATTCTCAATTGTGATCTTATTTAATCAACAAACATTATCACTAGAGGTTACATTTCCACTGTAACCATTATTCTATATCAAGATATGAACATTCCTATTGTTTTTTTTTTTCTGGAAATAAAACTGTTTTGCTTTTGTTTGCCTTTTTTGTTGCCACTGATCAGCAAAAATGCAATGCAGAGAAGTGAATGTGGGCTTAAAAATCAGTATTTCTGGATTCAAGTGCTGGTTCTTTTATATAACAGCATGCATATACCTCAATTTAAATAAAATATGGGGTTAAATATAAAACCTACGGAGATTTTTGAAATGTAAGTTGTCAATATTACATAAAATACAGAACAAAGCAACTAAAAATAACTGCACAATCAATGCTATCATTATCACTGATATACTGAAAGGTTGGATTAGAAATATTTCCTCTATTACAATTTGAAGATTAAGCCCCTCACTCATGGAAAACAACTGCTTTTCTGGCTGACTTTAGCTATGGTTTTAATGAGAAATCTAATTTAATTTTTAAGAAAGAAGGGGATTCTTACGAAGAAATGAAAGAGGAAATAAACATCTCTGTTGAAAATGTTTTAAGCGAAAGGTAAGACAGGATTTCCTTACATTCCAAAGAAGAGCAGAGATGAGCACAGAAGACGGTGAGGGATTTCCAGAGTGGAGCAGTACAGCTGGAAGACCACTTGGAGGTTGTCTGAGAAAAAATCCCCATTTCAATGAAATAATCAGACGATTGGATATCTGCTCAGATGAGAACCATTTGGGTGTCCAAGAAACTTATGGAAGCCATGTAATCAGCCAAGGAGTATCCAGTTCAGACTCCAGAAAGGATGTTCTCATTTTGCGGAGAGGACCTCTCTACTTTATCATCCACTGTCTTGTCCATAGATCGAAAGATACATCACCCAAATGTTGATTCAAATCCTATGGAATTACTTGGCGTGGACCACTCGCCAGGTGATTCTATGGCCCAGGACACTTGAAAACTCAAGGAAGAGGGACCCTGGACAATTGAAGTGGTGGCGGCGGGGATATTCTCCATTCATGTGTCCTTTTGAAATAAGATCAGAACTGGCTGCAACCCACACTCAACCCCCCCCCCCCCCCAGCATAGCCCTTTATTTAGTGTTTTCCCCTCAGCAGTTACCTCAGGGATGCTAAATTAGGATCACATTTCTTAACATTATTTTTGGCAGTTGTGTGTGACTCTTTAATTTACCCATAAAGCAATATTGTGCGGAGAAGGCAATGGCACCCCAACTCCAGTACTGTTGCCTGGAAAATCCCATGGACAGAGGAGCCTGGTAGGCTGCAGTCCATGGGGTCGCACAAAGTCAGACACGACTGAAGTGAATTAGTAGCAGCAGCAGCAGCAGCAGCAATATTGTGAAAGAAATTCTCCCCTCACCCCTTGTCTGATTCTTTTATCATATTTGTTTCTGTACCCATATCCCTCATTTATACTTTGACCACATATGACAACAAATCTATTATAGTGATAAAACAACACAAATTTAGCAAACATGGATAAAGGCTCAACATATGGAAAACTTATACTTTAGAGTGGAGACAATATTTTATTCCATATTCATGTCTTTTATTCTGACTAAATGCAAAAGGAATACATATATCTATCATTGAGTTGCTAAGAGCAATGTCAGAAAACTTTGCAAGTTAAAATCTTGCATGGAGAATTTGAACTATTTGTTTGAGAGCACCCTAAAGTCTTCTTTCCTAAATTTGAAGGATTCAGAAACCTTAGAAAAAATTCAAAGTTCAGCCCTGAATCTCCAGAGACACCCTCAAAAGGTAGTCATATGATTTTGATTTTTTTCTGCAAGCATCTTTTCCTCTTTACAGAAAAACACAATTCACAGCTGCAGCAGAACAAGTGAGAAAGATAACCAGAGTAGTTACTGCTAGTCAGTTCTTGATACTTATTTTGTAATTTGCTTTCTTTTGGTTCCTCTTCCAGCCAGCTCACATTATCCTCACATATATAAACTCCAGCAAGTCAGAAAAGGAAGGAGAAAACAGGGGAAAAAAAAAGTCAGGTCTTACAAGTAACATGTGGCTCTCCTATAGCAGCTTCAGATTCTTGACACCATAAAACCTAAGTTATTGGTTTTCAGGGTCAGCTGCTGGTTTAATAACTTACATTCAAGATGCTCTTGAATATATATAGTGATATTCCAAGCAGGAAGGCTGCCTGCAATCAAGTCAGAGTCCATTTCTGGGTCTCACGAGTATTTAGTGCAGGTCTTGGAAGTGGTGTGGCAAAAATGACGACAAGGATGTTGAGGCAGATGATAATAACTATAGTAACTCAGCTTTGCTGAGCAATTACTGTGTCAGGGATCTTGCTCTTTAGTGTTACCTCATTTAATCACCACAACAGTTTGTTGAGGAAGGCACTAGTATAGTGATTTTGAAGATACAGACACTAAAGCTGAGAAGTCATTGACTCATGGTCACAGAGTTAGGAAGAGGTCAGACGCAGAGGATATTTCTACTCTTGAATAGAAAAATTATTCATTTAGATGCTACCAAAGACTCATAAGCTTTATTATACATATACATGCTGTATTACAGACTTATTTCATAATTATTTTCATAATTAATTCTTAACAAAATTAAATATGAATTTTCCTTGCAGCGCTTTTTACAATATCTAGGACATGGAAGCAACCTAGATGTCCATCAACAGATGGATGGATATAGCAATTGCGGTACATGTATATACAATGGAATATTACTCAGCTGTAAAAAAAAAAATTGAATCAGTCCTAATGAGGTAGATGAACTTAGAGTCTATTAGACAGAGTGAGGTAAGTCAGAAGGAGAAAGACAAATATTGTATATTCATGCATGCATATTAAATCTACAAAGAGGGTACTGATGAACCGCTTTGCAGGGCAGCAGTGGAGATGCAGACATAGGGAAGAGACTTGTGGAAACAGCAGGGGAAGGAGAGTGTGGGGTGAATTAAGAGAACAGAATGGAAACACATACATTACCATATGTAAAACAGACAGCAAGTGGGAATTGGCCGTGTGACACAGGAAGCTCAAACCCGAGGGGTGGGACAGGGAAGAAGATGGGAGGAGGGACGGGGCATGCGTAAACCTGTGGCTGATTCACACTAATATATGGCAGAAACCAACAAAATATTATAAAGCAATTATCCTCCAATTTAAAAAAAATTAAAAAGAATCCTTATATTAACTTTGATTTGGTGCCCAGCATGAAAAAGTTTATTTCTCTTAAGTAATCTACTTATTCCTTTAACTGAAAAATGAAAGATAAGAACTTTTTTTATGTCTTTAAAACTTGGCTTCCAAGAAATTCAGAATTAACTTAGCTTTTAAAAAGTGCTATCTCACTCCAGTCGTTGTTATTGTTGTTAATTTCCCATCCTTCTTCTATAGAGGGCTTACATAAAGTTTCGGCCCTCACCTCTCCTATTCTAAAACATGTTAACATTGATTTTCAACGACAAAGACCCAAAGTAATTCCTTGAAAGAGATTGTATTATTTACTCTCAAGCTGCAGTTTACCTTCTCAGTTCTGTTGTGTGTAAAGACGGCTGCTGTCTCTTTGGAGAACGTGCACGTTTCTTTGAAGAGACATGGTCTTTGAGTTCCCATGAGCCATTTAAGGTACTTCTTTGGTTCAGTAAGAGTGGGCATATCTTTCTTATACTTAATCTTAATTAGCTGGTTGACTCTTTTCTTTCCATTCTTACTTAACTGGGGAGCAGTGCCTTCAGTGTGTCATTACTTTCAGTTAATTAACAGAACTGAAAACTGATTACATCCTGCTTCCTTACTGTCTCTAGGATTCTGTCCTAATCAGGGACAGACTCTCCTGCCCGTATCACTCACATCTTAACTCTTCTGCTTGTGTTATAACACAGGGTTGCTTGGCCATCTGTCATGCCCTTCAAAGATGGCAGGCAAATAAAGTACATGTAAACCAGAGACAGCTTGGGACAAAAGAGGCAGTGTCCTATTTTTCTTTGCAATTTCTAGACTAGGGCATTTAAGCACACTAATGAGTTGAGTGAAAATAAAACTCAGTCACATAACAAATATTGAAATATTAACAACATATCCTTCCTGACTGCTGAATGCATTTGTTCAGAGACCTTTGTGCTCCCTACCAAGCTCTGGACACCACATGCTCACTCATTTTAGAAACCTTTTAGCACTGAAGGAAATTCTTGGACTATATATTTATGACTAAGATTTCAAAAAAAGACTTCCACTATTTTTCTAAGAAAAGAGATTCCAAAACAAAGTATACATATCTAAAATAAAAAAGTGTCAATTTTTCAAAAACTTCACAGAAAAAAAAAAACAACAGAAAGTTCATACTATTGCTGCCATGAAATTTTCAACTTTGTAAGATGTTCATTAGTAGTTGCTGACAAAATTATCAATCCTAACTCTAAATTGTTATGACGCAACTGATGAAAAATACATAATCCTCAATTTGAGGTATATCAGTGACTACTCATATTTTTTTTCCCCTTCTCACTCACTCATACTTAGCAATCTTCATTATTTCATGTTTTCAAGGGCTCAGGCTGACAATCACTTTTCAGGCTTTGAGCATTAAAGTTGAAATATGGACCACCATAGGAATCACAAGAAGACTAACCAGATGCAATGAAGAGCCCATCCAATGTGTCGCCACCTTAGGATTTAGCAGTGGGTGTCTTGTTCTGTATATTAAAGCTGACTTTCCTTGACAAAAACTGAACTCAAAGAACCTCATTAAGTAAATCACACTGTTCTCTCCATTTGCTGCCTTTCACATCAAAGGCTTTGATACAGCCTCAAAGAAAAACACAAGGCAAATTTGGTAAGTAAAAAGTCACAAATCGCAGGAGAGATGATGAGCCAGGAACGGGACAAATAGATTCTTGGGTTCTGGCCAGATCGGTGAACCAAATGAGAAGTCCCTCCCACTTACCTGGGTGCAGTGTTCCCAGATTTTATCCTAGTGCCCAAAGTTCATCATCCCACCTGCATATTCAAATCACTCTCAGCTCTCAGGGTGCTGCTGCTGCTGCTGAGTCGCTTCAGTCATGTCCGACTCTGTGCAATCCTATAGACGGCAGCCCACCAGACTCCCCCGTCCCTGGGATTCTCCAGGCAAGAACACTGGAGTGGGCTGCTATTTCCTTCTCCAATGCATGAAGTGAAAAGCGAAAATGAAGTCACTCAGTCGTGTCCAACTCTTCACGACCCCATGGACTGCAGCCCAGGCTCCTCCATCCATGGGATTTTCCAGGCAAGAGTACTGGAGTGGGGTGCCATTGACTTCTCCAGCTCTCAGGGTATCCATTAGTTAATTAAATACGTATTGTGCATGGTTCTATGCCACACATCACAGTGTTCTCATGGGGCAGATGTTTATCATTAGCAGGTTTATTTCTGTGCTCTCAATTCTAATTACTGAGCACTGTAAATAAATAAAGCATAAAATGAATAATCTTATAAGCAATAGGATCCAAATACTGTTTCAGTCACTCCTGTTAATTTACAGAATTGATTATGGAGAATCAATAGTTTTGCTTTAAAATGTAGCTGACTACTGGTAAAGCTAAAGATAAAAGTCAAGGTCACCAAAGTCCCAGGGCTGTGTTGATTTTCCTCCTCTAAAATCAATTGTCATATATATTTATAAGCCAATAAGGAGGGTTTGATTAAAAAAATATGTAAACTCATGCATTTAAACCCCTTTTCTTTCTATAAAGAATTCCAGTTTATAGTTTTAAAAAAAAGAAAGACTAAGCCAGAATGGGAAACCAGAATTTTCACATTCATTCACGACTTAACAAATTTGTCATAAGCAATGAGTGCTGCTGCTAAGTCACTTCAGTCGTGTCCGATTCTGCACGACCCCACAGACAGCAGCTCCCCTGTCCCTGGGATTCTCCAGGCAACAACACTGGAGTGGGCTGCCATTTCCTTCGCCAATGCATGAAAGTGAAAAGTGACAGGGAAGTTGCTCAGCTGTATCCAACTCTTTGCGACCCCATGGACTGCAGCCTACCGGGTTCCTCCATCCATGCGATTTTCTAGGCAAGAGTACTGGGAGTGGGGTGCCATCGCCTTCTCCAAGCAATGAGTGCTACCATCACATATTCCCCTGATTTATTTACTTCAACTGAAGTATCTTTGCTTAACTACCAGTTTGTTTCAGGTAGCCTTATAGGAATTTATTTTGCACTGCTCTATTAACTATGCAAAATATTAGAAGCTAAAGATTCATCATTTTTTATTCTCTTTATTTTGTGACCTTGGCTTATTTATTTAATATTGTTTAGCCAAACTGTTGCTTGTTTCTAAAGTATCTCTAGAGGCCAGACTGAACAACTGGCAAGAGATAAACCAAGTGATTAATTTAAACCCATAATTACTCTTGAATTGGTGAACAGGAGTCACATGTATTCTACACTGAGTTTCTTGGAAGAGAAAAATAATGTGTTAAAGCAATCCACATTAATTCATACATTGTTTCTTTCAATTTTGCCAAAATGGCCATCTGTGTGGGACAGTTTTTTATCTGATTATAATTTGGCACGTTGATTGGTTTTTCCTGACCAACACCCAAGTACTGATCAACAGGTGTCTTTTATGGCACATTACCCACAAGTGAAATTTGACCACTGGCATTTTAGGAGGGAAAAATAAATCCATCCCTAAATCCTGATTTAATCTTATATTTGATTTTGAATCTGAGACAATTTTCACATAATTGTAAAATTTTTCCTGTTATTGTGAATATTTTTAATATTAAATGACATTTCACTGGCTTATGTTTGCATATTATATTCTCATTCTACTTTCATAGTTTTGGCAACTGCATACAATAAAATCTCTTTTGTTAAAATAATAAATGGCACCATTGCATTTTCTTTCTAATCAACTTCAACCTAATTCGGCCTAATTTATGCTTTCATAACCTCTAACCATTTGCTTCATTCATAGAGGTGTCCTATTCCCTACTGCACAAAACACAAATGCAGGACAGGCAACTATGTTCTGCATACTATGAATAGTAAAATCACCAGGTGCTCTGATCAAATTCTGGACATCGCTTTACAGGTTCATCTGGAAATCACAAGGATGTAATGTACTGTGACCAGTACAAAGTTGATTCTTAAGAATGGCCAGCGCCAGATATCATACAGCTTCTCAGCTAGTGTCTAGGAAGTATGCCTATTTTAACTAATCCCTCAGAGAAGGCTTTCAGAAAGCTACATCCAGGGGCCATAGTGCAGGATCTGGAGTGAGAACACAGAGATTAGATTAGATCTCTCCTCTGGTCTAAACCCTGAATGACTCTCCTTAACTATATTGTTAAGTATCAGATCTGTGAACTGATATTCAAGGTAACCTTGGCCTGGCCCCAATTAATATTTCCTCATATACTCTATACTCCAATCATGTTCCATTATACCATTTTGAGACATATCAAAGCCCGTAATATAACTTTAGAGAAGCTTATATTTTCCCTCTTCTTGACAAATGTCCCCTTTCTTTTTCTATCAAAATTTTGATTCACACTATTAATACTTGGGCTTCCCTGCTGGCTCAGTCGGTAAAGAATCCACCTGCAATGCAGGGGACCTGGGTTGGGAAGATCCCCTGGAGAAGGGCATGGCAACCCACTCCAATATTCTTGCCTGGAGAGTCCCCATGGACAGAAGACCCTGGCAGGCTGCAGTCCACTGGGTCGCAAAGAGTCAGACCTGACTGAGTAACTAAGCATTGCATATCAATACAATGTCATTCATTATCACTTCCTCTGTAAAGCTTTTCTAGTACCTAAATTAGGTTCATGGCTCTTACTAAGCTTTTGAAACACACCCTGTTCAAGCATGTACATCAGTCTGCCTTAGCTATACTTTCCCGTATTCCCTTTTCCAATTTAAGTAATAGGTTCCCAACCACAGAAACCTTTGCATCCCTCTAAAACACCACAAAATATGAACCAGCACATATTCTACTGGGTTTCCCCGGTGGCTCAGACAGTAAAGAATCTGCCTGCAATGCAGGAGACCTGATGTGATCCCTGGGTCAGGAAGCTCCCCTGGAGGAGAGCATGGCAACCCACTTCAGTATTTTTGCCTGGAGAATCCCATGGAGACAGGAGCCTGGTGGGCTCCAGAAGATATTCTATAGGGTCACAAAGAGCTGGACATGACTGAAATGGCAATACACATGCACATATTCTATTAAATCAAGATTAAAAAGCAGAGACATTACTTTGTGGATAAAGGTCTATCTAGTCAAAGCTATGGTTCTTCCACTAGTCATGTATGGATGTGAGAGTTGGACTATAAAGAAAGCTGAGTGCCAAAGAACTGATGCTTTTGAACTGTGGTGTTGGAGAAGACTCTTGAGAGTCCTTAGACTACAAGGAAATCACACTAGTCAATTCTAAAGGAAATCAGTTCTGAATATTCATTGGAAGAACTGATGCTGAAGCTGAAGCTCCAATACTCTGGCCACTTGATGTGAAGAACTGACTCACTGGAAAAGACCCAATGCTGGGAAAGACTGAAGGTGAGAGGAAAAGGGACAATAGAGGATAAGATGGTTGGATAGCATCACTGACTCAAATGGACATGAGTTTGAGCAAGTTCCAGGAGTTGGTGATGGACAGGGAAGCAGTCCACAAGGTCACAAAGAGCTGGACACGACTGAGTGACTGAACTGGAAGATGTCATTTCCTCAAAAGAGAGGTTCTAGACTCTTCAATTACTAAATTCATTAGCAATGAAAAAGTTCCATCTATTCTTGTTGGACAGCTTACAGCTGAGGGGTCATCAACTGGCAACCAATAGGCCAAGTTAAGCTAACAGATGAATTGTGTTTAGCCTGCATGTATCAATCAGAAACAAAAACAAAAAACTGAGCCAACGCTTTTGAGCCAGGAGATTTCTCATTCAAAATCTGGATTTGGCTGTTCCTGGAAAAAAAAAATCTAAAACCACTGGGCTTGACTTCCCAAATGACAACCATCTGCTGGAGCTGAATGCAAGGCCCAGTTAGGCAGAGAACATATTCTCCACTTTGCCACAGACAGTGCCAATTCTTCTGCCCTCATAATAAAGGGGCCAGTTCCCATTTGTTATCATGTTTACACCATCATTTTAGTCAGACATTCAGTTCAGTTCAGTCACTCAATCGTGTCCGACTCTTTGCAACTCCATGAATTGTAGCATGCCAGGCCTCGCTGTACATCACCAACTCCCAGAGTTTACCCAAGCTCATGCCCATTGAGTTGGTGATGCCATCCAACCATCTCATCCTCTATTGTCCCCTTCACCTCCTACCCTCAACCCTTCCCAACATCAGGGTCTTTTCCAATGAGTCAGCTCTTCACGTCAGGTGGCCAAAGTAATGGAGTTTCAGCTTCCACATCAGTCCTTCCAATGAACACCCAGGATTGATTTTCTTTAGGATAGACTGGTTGGATCTCCTTGCAGTCCAAGGGACTCTCAAGCGTCTTCTGCAACACCACAGTTCAAAAGCATCAATTCTTCTGTGCTCAGCTTTCTTTATAGTCCAACTCTCAAATCCATACATGCCTACTGGAAAAACCATAGCCTTGACTAGTCAGACATAAATATATATATATATATATATATATATATATATATATATACACACACACACACACATACATATTTATATGTATATACTGTAACAAGAGGTTCTCTGTTAAATGAAAGAAAACAAAGACTTTATTTGACTGGGAATCTGGGAATGCCCTGTGGGTTGTTTTTTTTTTTTATTAACTGCCTTGATTTATAGGCACTTTTGAGTTTGCAGTGACTGACACCTACTTTCCCTCACCTCAGAATGTTCAACTAAACTATCTGAAGGCAAGAATTGGTTCAGATAAAGAATAAGTCTACTATCATTATCAGGTTGGCAAAAATACCATGATAGTAATCTATCTTTTCTCTTAAGGCAGAAAATAATTAGAAAGTCAACAAAATAGACATGGAAGGATTGAGGGAGTTATTTTTCTAAATATGTGAGCAGCTGCTTCTAGACTTTCACTCAGGTCCCTGATAATTAAGTCAACTCTTTCTCTACTCTGACTAGCAATAACTGGAACACCAGAACCTCTGTTCAAATTTAAAGGTTTGCTCCCAGCCAGAATCATTTATATAGCTCAGCAAAAGTGGTTCATAACATCTAGTGATAAGAAACAAAATGTAAAGGTTACATGAGCTTCAGCACAAGATCCAGTTACTTGCACATAATCTCTAAAAGAAGGAATTTTACAAGGCTGGCAATAGTTGCAAATTACTAAGGCTCCAACCATTCCTGGACAGCAGAACTAAGAAAACTATTGTTTTAAAAAGGAACTGCTTAATCCGTCTGTCATTAAGAACTCACCACGTACTGAATTACTTTATCCACCAAAAGAGACACAGAACACGGCACCGCTGCCCTGCAGGACCATCGAGACCAGCCTCACTTTAATCATCAGAGAGCACATTTTCAGCTACAAGCATAACTTTGCACTCAATTTGACTTTCAACCTAAAACACTGTATTCACCAAATAATTAGAAAATGCCTTACAGTCAAGGAAAATATCAACTCAGTAGGGGAGTACAGATAGAAGGGATTAACCTGGCTGCCCCAAATAGGCAACACTTTGAATAGACAATGTGAGCAAAAAGAGAGAAAGCGAAGTCTGTTTCCTAAGCTTCATGCTCCTCAAGCTGTCTGGACTTACTGTGGTGGGTATACCTGTACACATGCTCACAAAAACAATGGAAACATTTCACTGTATCATTCAAAGTTATTTTACAGAACTCAAGGACTAAGTAGTTTCCAGATTTCCAGAAGACAGATTATTTGATGACAGCATTATGTTTTTAATTACATCCTAAAACAATCTGTATCTTCTTTAAAATCATGTGCAGTAACTCAATCGTTTTCTTTTATTTTCTTATCTGCTAGATTTTATCTAAATTGTACCACAATCTGGGATCCTGATGCAAATGAAGGAAAAATATCTCATACCTGCTCCTCTGTCCTTTAGAACAATTACTTTCAATTTTCTTTGACCGAGATTCATAGCAAGAAATACACAATGACTTATACACATATGTGAAACAAAACTTTAAAAAAAATGCTTACTGACTCCCCTACATGCCTACATTTTCAACTGTGTGCCACTGTCTTTCATAAAAACAAGGGGGCTAGTTGTACCCCCTGCTAACTTGTTTCTGAGACTTATTAACATGTCATAATTTGTAGTCCGAACAATTTTAAAGCTTTTGGTTTCAGAGGCATTGACCAGCATGGTGTAGCCAATCTAAAAAAAAGAATTGGGAACATAAATAGAAAAAGTATAAAACTGGTGAGTAAAACCAGGAATGGTAAAAATATTCATCAGAATTATGTTAAGAAAAAATAGATAAATTTATCATTGAAAACATGACCACAGGAAGACTGACTTTTTTGCTACAACTTCAGTACTCTTTGGAGATGCCTGATCTCTGATAACCATGCCCACATCTTCCCTGTCTCAGAAAAACACTAAGATGTGTACTATAATCATCTTTATTTTGTGGATGAGAAACAGGAAATTTGCAAGTATGATATCTAACGCCGGACCAATCAGTCACTGTGATGTTCTGCCATCTACTTGTAGTTGCTATATCCTAACTGTCCCAGGAAATAACAAAATCAGCAATTACACCTCATAGTCAACATTTAAAAACTTTAACAAGAGACATTCATCTATCTGAGCCAAAAACTATCTGTTAGGCTTTAGGATTTCAAGAAAAGTGAAAGTGTTACTGGCTCAGTGGTTTCCGACCCATGACCCCATGAACTATAGACTGCCAGGCTCCTCTGTCCGAGGAATTATCCAGTCAAGAATACTGGAGTAGTTGTCATTCCCTTCTCCAGGGGATCTTCCTGACCCAGGAATCGAACCCAGGTCTCCTGCACTGCAGGTGGATGCTTTACCATCCGAGCCACCAGGGATTCCATGAATAGCTCAAAAGCTGGTGAAGAGGGTTTCCTTAATCCTTAATCAGAACAGAAGTCATCTGGAGCCCGGATCTCCTCCACCAGTAAGGACCACCAGGGCGCTTACTGGCTACCCCTGTGCTGAGCACCCTGCATCTCTGTCTCCACTTCTAGGCAAAGGAGAAACAGAGTTTATACACCTGCCCAAGCTTTCACTCACAGCATTTTATTTTTTCATGCACCTTGTTCCCTAGTCAAACTGAACTAGTCTGAGTTTCCCAAACCTCCAGTTTCTTTGTGTATCTATAGTTTTCACAAGTTTTTCTTTCATTCGCTATATCCTTCCTCCCCTTTCTCCAATTGTCTTATTTCTTCAAGACTCAACTGGGAAGAAGTCTTCCCTGACTAGCCCAGCCACTTGTTAATTACCCCCCTACCCCCACCCCATCACTTGCTTCCTTTCCTCTATAGTAGCATTTATCATAAATGATACTTTGTCAATTTAGGCTTCCCAGGTGGTGTCACGGTAAAGAATCCACCTGCCAACACAGGAGATGCAAATTCAATCCCTGGGTCAAGAAGATTCCCTGGAGGAGGAAATGGTAACCTGCTCCAGTATTCTTGCCTGGAGAATCCCATGGACACAGGAGCCTGGTGGCCTGCAGCCCATGGGGTCACAAAGAGCTGGATGTGACTGAGCACAAACTCTTGAGTCTGAAATTACGCCTTTCATTTTCATACTTCCTCCACATGCTATTATGAAAAGGTTTCATCAAATGTTATTCTGTGGAATGGAGGAATAAAACAATGTAAAAAAAATCTGAAAACCATAAAAGCACATGCAGCCTAAACGTATCAATATAAAAAATTCAAATTCCTATGTAGCTGCTCATCAAAAAGAGGAAACTGATGAAGAATATTTTTCCAATACAATTTTCCAAGAGTGATCCAAACCCTGACCAGTGAATCCTCAATTTGATATCAATATCAGGTTTAACTGAAACAGTAGTAAATAATATAGAATGAAAGAATTATAGAAGAAAAATTAAGAAGCACAAAAATTAACCACAAAGAGAGGACAGATTGCTATTATATAAAATATCAAAAGAAGAAGAGATACAAAAGTCTGCAAAGCAACACTCATAATTATTTGTAGGTTTTCTATGGGCTGCTTGGATAAAAGTTAAAAATCAAATAGAAATTTAAGGAGAAAAATTTCTACATAAACATTCCAAAGAATGGCTTTTAACCTCTATTTAAAAAAATAAATAAAATATAAATTTTCCTAGCAATATGCAAGTAGGATTTTAAGATGATATTTGTTCTTTCTTGAACACTGTAACTAGGAATATGCCCTGTGATAAGGAGCTTCTAAGCACCAGGATGAATTTCCAGTTGAGCTATTTCAAATCCTGAAAGATGATGCTGTGAAAGTGCTGCGCTCAATATGTCAACAAATTTGGAAAACTCAGCAGTGGCCACAGGACTGGAAAAGGGCAGTTTTCATTCCAATCCCAAAGAAAGGCAATGCCAAAGAATGCTTAAACTATCACACAATTGCACTCATCTCACACGCTAGTAAAGCAATGCTCAAAATTCTCCAAGCCAGGTTTCAGCAGTATGTGAACCGTGAACTTCCAGATGTTCAAGCTGGTTTTAGAAAAGGCAGAGGAACCAGAGATCAAATTGCCAACATCCGCTGGATCATGGAAAAAGCAAGAGAGTTCCAGAAAAACATCTATTTCTGCCTTATTGACTATGCCAAAGCCTTTGACTGTGTGGATCACAATAAACTGTGGAAAATTCTGAGAGAGATGGGAATACCAGACCACCTGACCTGCCTCTTGAGAAATCTTTATGCAGGTCAGGAAGCAACAGTTAGAACTAGACATGGAACAACAGACTGGTTCCAAATAGGAAAAGGAGTATGTCAAGGCTGTATATTGTCACCTTGCTTATTTAATTTACATGCAGAGTACATCATGAGAAATGCTGGATGAAGCATAAACTGGAATCAGAATTGCTGGGAGAAATCTCAATAACCTCAGATATGCAGATGACAACACTCTTATGGCAGAAAGTGAAGAACTAAAAAGCCTCTTGATGAAACTGAAAGAGGAGAGTGAAAAATTTGGCTGAAAACTCAACATTCAGAAAACTAAGATCATGGCATCTGGTCTCATCACTTCATGGCAAATAGATGGGGAAACAGTGGAAACAGTGTCAGACTTTATTTTCTTGGGCTCCCAAATCACTGTAGATGTTAACTGCAGCCATGAAATTAAAAGACGCATACTCCCTGGAAGGAAAGTTATGACGAACCTAGACAGCATATTAAAAAGCAGAGACGTTAATTTACCAACAAAGCTCCATCTAGTCAAGGCTATGGTTTTCCAGTAGTCATGTATGGATATGAGAGTTGGACTATAAAGAAAGTTGAGCACAGAAGAATTGATGCTTTTGAACTGTGGTGTTGGAGAAGATTCTTGAGAGTCCCTTGGACTGCAAGGAGGTCCAAACAGTCCATTCTGAAGGAGATCAGCCCTGGGATTTCTTTGGAGGGAATGATGCTGAAGCTGAAACTCCAGTATTTTGGCCACCTGATGTGAAGAGCTGACTTATTTGATAAAACCCTGATGCTGGGAAATATTGAGGGCAGGAGGCGAAGGGAACAACTGAGGATGAGATGGTTGGATGGCATCACTGACTTGATGGACATGAGTTTGGGTAAACTCCTGGATTTGGTTATGGACAGGGAGGGCTGGGGTGTTGTGGTCCACAGGGTCACGAAGAGTCGGACAGGACTGAGCGACTGAACTGAACTGACTGAAGCACCAGGATAACAAACATATTTTCCAAAACAAAATTGTACATTTGACACTGCATGCTGAATGCCAAGTTAGTTTTAATTGTAAAAACTCACTGAAGAGTGAGTAAATATCAGTCATCTGATTATTAAAGGGAATTGCAGCATGCACGACAAGCAGTGCCCAGTCATCCCTACCACTGATGCATCTCTGCTGTATGAACCAATAAATTGTCAATTCCCTTTCTTTTGTGACAACATTGATCATCTATGATGCTTGTAAATACGAAGATAAGAAATAGCATTTGACTTCAGCTGTGCTATAAGTAACATGGAATGATTATCACAATTTCAGGATTTGTGTTAACTGGACTCTCAATCCATCTTTAAAGAAAAAACAGATGAAAAACTAGAGCGAAGGACAAACTCCTTGAGGATCTAGATGGGGTGAAGCAAAATCTAAGCTGATGAGGCGCTGGCAGAAAGCTACAGTTCCAAACAAAATTTTCCCACTCTGTGTCTGTGACTCTGTTTTAGGATGTCTTCTGGAGGTTTGCTTGATAGTAGAATTTTACAGAACTATATAGAAAAGTTAATCACATAATCCTTTAAAAGTTAATAGGTTAAACTAAAAAGTGAACTCCCATATGACTCAGTGATTTCATCTGTGGGTATATATTGGAAAAAAAAATGGAAACACTAATTTGAAAAGATATATGCCACCTAATGTTTATGAAAGAAAGAAAGTGAAAGTCGCTCAGCTGTATCAGACTCTGCGACCCCATGGACTGAATTCTCCAGACCAGAATACTAGAGTGGGTAGCTGTTCCCTTCTCCAGGGATTGAACCCAGGTCTCCCAAATTGCAGGAGGACTCTTTGCTAGCTGAGCCACCAGGGAAGCCCAAGAAAACTGGAGTGGGTGGCTTATGCCTTCTCCAGCAGACCTTTCCAATCCAGGAATAGAACCGGGGTCTCCTGCATTGCAGGCAGATTCTTTACCAGCTGAGCTACCAGGGAAGCCCAGCAGTATTGTTTACAATAGTCAAGATACAGCAACAATTCAGGTGCCCATCAAGAGACAAACAGATGAATGAGGTGTGCTGTGCCCCACTCCACACAACAAAATCACTATTAATATTTAGCCATAAAAAATACGGAAATTTTGCCATTTGCAAAGACACGGATCAGTTTGGAGTGCATTATGCTTAGTGAAATAAGTCTGAGAAAGGCAAGACTGTATCCTATCAATTGCATGTGGAATCTAAAAACTAGAACAATCTAGTGAATATAACAAAAAAGAAATTGACTTACCAATAGAACAAACTAGTTGTTACCAATGGGGAGAGGTAGGCATGAGGGTTATTAATAAAATAGGGTAGGGGATTAAGAGATACAAACTACTATGTGTAAAATAAGTAAGATATAAGGATATACTCTAGATACAGCCAGTGCTGTATTATGATTATAAATGGAGAATGGTATGCTGCAGTCCACGGGGTCTCAAAGAGTCAGACATGAATTTGCGACAGAATAGACACCACAACCAACCAAATAACAACCTTTAAAAATTGTGAGTCATTATGTAATACACCTGAAACTTACATATTGATAATATAGTAAGTTAACTATATCTCATTTTATAAATAAATAGCTTTATTGAAGTCTAACTTACATACCATGAAATCCATCCATTACAAATGCACAATTCAATGATTTTCAGTAAATGTATAGAGCTGTACAGTTATCACAAAATCCAACTTTAGATAACCTCAAGATCTTTCTTGCCCATTTGCAATCGATCTCCATTCCAGCTTTTAGGCCATCATTCATCTCCTTTCTGTCTCACGGATTTATCTTTTCTGGACATTTTATACAAATGGAATAATGTAATTTGTAATCTTTTCCATCTTGCTAACTGCCTTTAGCATGGTATTTTTGAAGTTCATCTATTTTGCTACATATATCAGTAAATCATTACTTTTTATTGCCAAATAATATGTCACTGTGTGGGTATAGCACATTGTGTTTATTCATTGACCCACTGATAAACATTTGGATTATTTCCACTTTTTGACTACTGTGAACATTGCTCCTCTGAATTGCCTTGTACAAGTGTAAATTTATGTTTTTATTTATCTTTCTCTTTTTCGTCTTTTTTTTTTTTTTTTTTTTGGCTGTGCCACTCAGCTCTCAGGATCCCAGTTCCCTGAACAGGGATTAAACCCGAATTTCAGCAGTGAAAGTGCAGTCCTAACCACTGGATCACCAGATAATTTCCTGCTTTTATTTCTCTTAGACACCTTATAAGTAAAACTGCTGGTCATATGGTAAATTTATATTCATTTTTTTTAAGAAACTGACAATATTTTCTCCAAAGTGATTGTACCATTTTATAACCCCATGAGTAATGTATGAGTTCTCTTTTCTCTAAATCTTCTCCAATACACACTGCTTTCTTTCTCTTTTTTTAGCATAATCATTCTAATCCACAATGGAATGTGGAATTCCCTTGTAGTTATTTTCCTATACTCAAAAATTTTGCATTAAATATTATACCCTAAGATCCAATTAAGCAAACCCCTCTTCCCAATTAAAGAAATGGAGTGTGATAAGAACTAGAGGCTTCAAAGTAATAACATGAAAAGGCCTTATTCCAAATGCATCCTTTTATAGATAATCTAAAATATTAAATGCCTTACTTAAGATTTGATTGCCTTAAAAGAAGCAATGCACAGATAAATGAAGGCTATGATCCCACTGTATTTTGTGTGTACCATTTCTCACCCGAACTATGACGTAGAGTTCTATATGTGTGAAAAAAAGAATACATATTTATCCAAAAAACAGAAAACACTGAATAAGAACATAAAATGCACCATCATCCCACATCATTTTCATTTAATAAGTTTCACCCCTTTTCCTACACGTGTATTAGCACATATTTTATCACAACTAAGATCATCCTTCTAAGCTACTGAGAATCCTGGATTTTAAAGCAATTCGCACATTTTCATAGTCAGAGGTTTTCTCTTAAAATATAAAGACTGGATACTAGTCAGTTACAAGGATGTTCCATAATTTAGCCATTTCTTTGGTTCCATATATTTTAATTCTTTACCAATGTATGTGATCTCCCTGAGGAATCTCCCTATAAGCAACAATCTGCGTCTATCCCACTTGAAGAGAAATACTGATAAATCAGAGCTCATCAAAAAAAGGGCAGTAACTGAGACCCTGTGAACATTCAGTTGAAAAAAGAAAAAGACTAGAAAGATTATGCCAGATACACAGATTTCCAGTGGTGACAGAAAGAGGAATTAGATCCTAAGAAACTTCAGAGATAAAAAGTAAAAACAACAGTATTATTTATTAGGAGGCAGATTTGTGTTCATTATAAAGACCAAGAATAACAAAAACAGCAAAAACAAATGGCAGCATCTACAGAACATGAGCTAATTGAGCAGCTACCCTCTTCCTCAGCTTTAGTGGCATTTGGTTTTCTAACAGGGTCTATCCTCACACCATAAACCCTAAAAGAACACTTGTATTCAATTCACTTCATGAGAGAGTTTGGTCCAACAAGCAGGTGTTCCTCAATCACCACTGGTAGTTTTGGGGCACACTTAACTCCAATTTCACTGTTGTAATTTTCTCATGACAGAATGGAACTGCCAATACAATATAAGCTAAAAAAAAAAAAAAAAAAAAGATACTCTAACATATGAATCAAAGGCCAGGCATGATACAGTAACAGAGTCGCCTTCCTGTCATTTTACTCTGAATCAGTTTCAAAAATTAAGAGTTTTTCAACCATGAGATTCAAAAACTTTCTGGATCATTAATCATCCATGGAGGACCATGGTTTGTGGAATGATGTCCCAGATATAGTGTTAAGAGGGAAAACAGCAAGCATAAGAATTACAGAAAATGTATGGTAATTCTTGCATTGCTTTTCCAGGGAAATAGAAAAAAAAATAACAAAACAAAACAGCACGATCTGTTAGAGTGGCCACCAGCTTCAGAGATGCAAAGGTAAGTGTACACCCTGCAGAAGGAAAGATGTGGGAGAGGAGCAGAAGAGGCTTACGGAATGACTTCATGAGAATCAACTTCAATATGAACAACTGGCTCTTATTTGTGTGTGTGTGTGGCAGGTGGGGAGGAGGCGCGGCACCACAGGGCATGCAGAATCTTCTCTGACCAGGGATAGAACCCATATCCCCTTCATTGGGAGCATGGACTCTTAATCACAGGGAAGTTCCAATATGAACAACTCTTAATGAAATATGTCCACTTTTCTTCTCTTTTTAGCTTTTCTCTAGCAACTGGATACTTTGCATAGGTCACTGTTCCATAAGCAATTCCCCAGAGTTTCTTCCTTCTTAAGAACTGGGACTGTGAAGAAGGCTGAGCGCCAAAGAATTGATGCTTTTGAACTGTGGTATTGGAGAAGACTCTTGAGAGTCCCTTGGACTCCAAGGAGACCCAACCAGTCCATTCTGAAGGAGATCAACCCTGGGATTTCTTTGGAAGGAATGATGCTAAAGCTGAAACTCCAGTACTTAGGCCACCTCATGCGAAGACTTGACTCATTGGAAAAGACTCTGATGCTGGGAGGGATTGGGGGCAGGAGGAGAAGGGGATGACAGAGGATGAGATGGCTGGATGGCATCACTGACTCGATGGACTTGAGTCTGAGTGAACTCTGGGAGTTGGTGATGGACAGGGAGGCCTGGCGTGCTGCAATTCATGGGGTCACAAAGAGTTGGACATGACTGAGCAACTGAACTGAACTGAACTGATAGGTAGCTAGGATGCTAGTGAAGTAGCAGATTACGAAAAGCTTCCTTCCAGAGCTGAAATTCCTTCAACTATACCATATTTAAGGCAAACTTTCTGTCTCTCCTTAGCTTTTCAAGAAACCTATAACATTCCAACAGATTTTGCTGTGATCTGTCAGATACCTACAAGTATGGAGACATCTGCAAATGTTCTCATATAAGGCGGATAACAAAATGTTTCTATTGATTATAATGTGTGGTTTCGACATTTTTAACTGAGAGAAAACTGAGTAATCGTCCTTGTCAAGCATGTGACTCAATCTCTGTCTCACACATCAATTTTCCTTTGAAGGAAATATATTTCATTTGCTAATAATAATGAACAAAAAGATTCTTCAAACTGATAGGAAGCAGTGCACAACAAGAGGTTCACGACATGTAGCCTGTGACGAGATTGTGCATATTTTCTACAAGAATGTACGTTACCTGAAAGCATAGACCCATACTTTGAAACCGCCAAAAGGCATCAGCTTTGGCATATGACAAACAGTTGGAAAGTAAACAAATCCAACCAATAAACTGCAGAGAAATGGGAAGGATTATTTAGGAATGATGGCAAGGGTAGTCACATTTCTGTCACCTTTAATTCTGGTTCCTAAGTGATGAACTAAATCAAGAGCCCAAGTTTGACATAAAAGCCATGATTAATAATGAATTCCACTTAAAACACTATTGTATCTTTCCAACAAACAGAATGCAAACTGAGAAACAAGTTTACTAGATGTTGAGAAGTGGGATGACATCAGAGGTGAGAATTACTCATCAGCATAGCTGTCTTTACAGAAATCAAATCAAAGTAGAGATACAAACAACATTCAAAGCACTAGATCAAATCAACAGAATTCTAGAACAAAATAAGGGTGACATTCTGAAGTTCTGAGATAGCTGATTTTAAAAAAAAAGAGAAAAAAAAAGTTTGAATTTTTTCTCATTTCGAACAAAGTTTGGTTTTCTGATGGAATGGCAAGATATTTGCACTGACCCTGAGCAACAGAAATAACTGGGCTCTACAGACTTGGGTGGTCAGTATGGTATCCTTCTGGTTAATTTACTTAATTACCCCTCAAGACAATGCATCAGAGGTGAGTATGTGATTATATAAATAAGATAAAGTATGTAAGATACAGACACAAACATAAAGGAACAGGATCTACAAAGTGAAACCCATAACACTGAACGCTTTTTGAGGTCCTCACAAACTCTAAAAGTATAAAGGACATCTAAGACCTAGAAATTTGTGAACTGACCTATAGCTTCAAAATTTCCTGATCCCTGAGGTCACTTATTCAACAGAGATAAAGTAACTTAAGTCTGATAACAGCTGAATGTCTGATAACAGTTGAATGCCCTTCACAAACAACTAATGAGGAATCAGAGTTTGTCAAACTTATGCCATATCACTCACAGCATAATTTCAGCCAATATCAAAGAAAAGTTGGTGTTAGTCTAGCATAATAGTTAGAGCACAGTCTCTAAAGTTGTAGTGGGTTCAAATCTCCAATTTCCGGTTTCACAGATAAAGACATCTAGGTCACTTTGCCTCTCTTACTTAGGACAATCACCCTGTTTCAATCCCTGAGCCACGTCTTGCAGTGTGGCCCTACGTTGTATCAACTTCTCTGGGCTCCCTTTTCTCAAAGGTAAATTGGGATACCATTTGTACTCCTGGAGCCATTGTGAGGATTACCTGAGTTATTTTATGTAAAGCTTTATAGCACTGCCTAGCACTTACTAAGTACCAGCAAACAGGGAGATGAGCATGGTCTGGGACCTTATGCCTTCAGCATGTTCCAGTGAATTGAGAGCTAATGGCTGAAGACTTTGAAGTTTTGGTTTGTTTCATTTGCTTTTATGTTCAAAGCCATTTTACATATTACTGCCCAATGGCTGACTCTTGAAAACTCCTTGAGTTATTTTTCAAGGCTTGCTACAATCTTAGGTTTTGTGTCACAAATATTTATGGAACATCTACCGCGCCAGACATGAGGCTAAACTTTCAAGTTACAAATTTCTCTATAGTCCAAATTATCTTCAAATGATGATCTACATGAATCAAATTGTTTCATCATTGTTTGTTGAGACATGAAAGAGAAACTAGCCATCTCCTAAACATAACAATCATTTAGATAAAAACTCTACTAGCTTTAGCGAACTCACATGCATCATTAAGAGATTTCAACTAGTCATCGTTGTGTTAACTCCAGCCTAAAAGAAACTTCCAAAGATAAAGAAACAATGATGGATAGCACTCCTATATAGGAAGCAAACTCAACTGACTTTGCTTCTCTAGTAGTATCTTACTAGATGATAACGTGTTTCTTCTTTCATCTTCTTGAAAACATCATCAACCAGGGACTAGAAATGACCCACTTGCATGTCTATGAAAGAGCTTTAGGACAGTACTGATGGCAAGTGACAAATTACCTATTATCTCCAAAAGTCTTTGGAGCTTGACTGTAGAGAAATATGTAAATGGTTTCTTTCTCCCTGCTCAGCTGCTCAGAGGAGTCTAGCTGTCCTGTCTGGGATGATAATGCAATCATCTGTAGAAAATACAAATTCCCTAATTAACATTAGAGCCCTGGGAAACTTTCCCCATGAAAGGCAAAGCCCAAGGGATCTCTACACAGCTATCAGAACAAGAGGGTTTGGTGTGATTGATTTGATTGGATCTTACTTAAGTGTCTTATTTCCCCCTCCTTATTTCTTATTTGCAGAATCTTCAAGGGAAAGTTTCCTGATGGTCTTTTGAGGGAGTTTTCCCCAATCTGTCTGTAATCAGACAAAAAGTAGAAAGATCCAATCAGGTTCAAACCTCTCTCACTGGCCAGACAGGCCCACTAATGTCAGGTTCCTAAGTCTGAACATTATTATGTGTCTACATCCTGTCCTCTCAGTTCAGTTTAGTTTGCAACCCCGTGGATTGCAGCACGCCAGGCCTCCCTTTCCGTTACCAACTCCCAGAGTTTATTCAAACTCATGCCCATTGAGTCAGTGATGCCATCCAGCCATCTCATCCTCTGTTGTCCCCTTCTCCTCCTGCCCTCAATCTTTCCCAGCATCAGGGTCTCTTCCAGTGAGTCAGCTCTTCGCATCAGATGGCCAAAATACTGGAGTTTCAGCTTCAGCATCAGTCCTTCCAATGAACATTCAGGACTGATCTCCTTTAGGATGGACTGGTTGGATCTCCTTGCAGTCCAAGGGACTCTCAAGAGTCTTTTCCAACACCACAGTTCAAAAGCATTAATTCTCCGGCACTCAGCTTTCTTTATGGTCCAACTCTCACATCCATACATGACTTCTGGAAAAACCATAGCTCTGACTAGACAGACCTTTGTTGGCAATGTAATGTCTCTGCTTTTTAATATGCTGTTTAGGTTGGCCATAACTTTCCTTCCAAGGAGTAAGCGTCCTTTAATTTAATGGCTGCAGTCACCATCTGCAGTGATTTTGGAGACCCCAAAATAAAGTCTGTCACTGTTTCCACTGTTTCTCCATCAATTTGCCATGAAATAATGGGGCCTGTCCTCTAGATCTACTTAATTTACTTGGGACATTGATTTCTTTAACCCCTCTCTCTTCCCTAAACCCCATTATCCAATTGGGTTCACTTAAGCAAATTATTTATCAAACCAATCCCTTTCACTCTATCCCCTCACCACTTTCTCTGAAGCTTTAATCACATCTAGTTTGCTATTGCTTCAGTTAGCCTCTCATTGACATCTGAAATGCAAAACAGATGATGGCAAGCCTTTGCTTAAACTATCCAATGGCTCTTTCATCCATAAATCCAAAGTTCTCTATCACCCATAAGTCCAAAGTCTCTTATGCCGCAGGTCCTTCATCTGTGACGTAGGAACGACAGACGTGCTTAGTCACAGGGTTGTTGTTAGCATTAATGGTGAACTAACACATGTACAATGCTTAAAACAGTGGTTGTGTGTGCTCCGTAGTGTCCAACTCTCCTGTAACCCTGTGAACTATAGCCCTCCAGGCTCCACTGTCCATGTAATTTTCCAGGCAAGAATACTGGAGCCGGTTGCCAAAATTTCCTACTCTAAGGGATCTTCCCAACCCAGGGATTGAACCTGCTTCTCTTATGTCTCCTTCATTGATAGGTGGATTCTTTACCACTGCTCCACCTGGGAAGCCCCAGAACAGTGGTTAGTATACATTAAGTAAAACTGTTTGTCTGCTATGATGATGATAAAGATGATGACAGCAACAATCACCACTTTTCTTGGAGCCTTATCTGTAAGCTCTGGAGATGACTCTTCCTACCCGTGCTCAGTTCAGTTCAGTCGCTCAGTCGTGTCCGACTCTTTGCGACCCCATGAACCACAGCACGCCAGGCCTCCCTGTCCACCACCAACTCCCGGAGCCCACCCAAACCCAGGTACATTGAGTCGGTGATGCCATCCAACCATCTCTCCAGATCCATTTTTTTCTAAGCCACTGTATTTTGTTATGAACCACTTGAAATAGCCAGGGTTGGCTTATATAATCTAAAATGATCAGTTCCTTGGCCAAAGCCACCCCCAGGGTTATAGCAGAGCTCAGAAAATAAAGACCAATAGTCCTGGGGAAGTCCTAGACATTAGCGGAATAAACTCCAAGGAGATCCACAAGCTTTCTGTCCCATTGTCCCTTGCCAGCAACCTCCAAGTTCCCTTAACCTCTGGAGCAGAGACAGAAGTCTCAGTTCTGAACAATGGTGATGATTCTACTCTGACAAAGCTGCCATAATCAGAGATTTTGAATCAAAAAAGAAAATTTCTCCTGCAACAGATATAAATGCATTGAGGACAGAAAGGTCACTGACTCAACTGCAGAAAATCCTGGAGTTTCAGAAGTAGCCAGAATAATGACCCTCTTCCCCAGTGTTGAGATAGTGTTATGTCTGTGGTCTCAACGCTTAAGCTGTCTGGGTAAAGGTTTAACCTCTCACTCTTTTAACTGAATGCTTTTCCACTTTGTAACTACAATCATTACTTTGTTTGATTAAAAGAAAAAGTAGACAGGATATAGAGAAACATAGACTTAATTGTTTCATAGGTTTCAACATATTGGATCAAATCAGCCTAAGTCCAAAGTCCTGGCATTAAAGTGCAATCATAATTAATGTCTAATGAATAGCAAGTAGGGGGTACAAGTGGATTTCAAAAGTCTAAGAAGGAAAGTACGCTCCAGCAAAATATTTGAAAATGTTATCTGAGAGTATTTATCAAGGCAATCTTTACAAGACAGTTGGATAAGGAAATAAGAACAAATTTATTTTAACAAAGGAATGATCATTTTACAAATGACTGGATTCTAAAATTATTTTTTCTCTTCTCCTATATCAATTATTTGGACTTAGAATCCTTCCTCCTTCTCTTTCCAATTAAAATGATGGGCCAGGATACAAAGACTAACATGCACTATTATCAAAGCAAAATGTAGTCCTCATCTCAACAGGGGATGCCAGGCATTTATCTCTTTTCCTCTCCCTTATGAGCAGGGTTAGAAATCCCACTGGCTTGGAGCCGCTAGGGTAGCTCTTGTTGCCTGCAATGGGAGTACTATTCACCAGAAGCATGGAGGGAGGCCAGAAGGGTGAGACAGCACATGTCAACAAGAGCCAGGGTGATCTGGGGAGAGTGGAGCCCCCGACAGAGCTTGCAAGTTGAACCCACTCTTCAACTTTCCTTTCTCACCCAGGTGATGCTACTGTGAGAACCTATCTTTCAGGCAAAGAAGGGCAGCTTTCCTTCTTGTTTAAGTATTTTCACAGTATCTTCAACCTTGCCTCTCAGTCCACAAAGCTTGAAATTTTTAATATCTGGCCCTTGACAGGAAAGGTATACTCGGCCTCTTCTAAATCAGCCTAAAGGGAGAGAAAAAGTTATCTCTCTTCCCATACAGCCTGAAAATAAGGAAAAGCTATTTAAGTATAAGCACAAAGTGAGGGGAGCTTCCTTGGTGACTCAGGTGGTAAAGAATCTGCCCACAATGCAGGATACTTCCTGCAAAGCAGGAGACCTGGGTTCAACCTCTGGGTTGGGAAGATCCCCTGGAGAAGGAAATGGCAACCCACTCCAGAATTCTTGCCTGGGAAATCCCATGCACAGAGGAGCCTGGCAGGCTACCGTCCCTGGGGTCACAAGAGTCAGACATAGCGACTGTGCCACCACTGCCACAAAATGAGTGATGTGACCTTGCTTCTATTCAATAGGCAATAGAAGGAATTTCAAGGAGAGTCTACTAGTTGGATAGGCCATGGAAAGACCTTTTTTTCTTTTCCCCACATAGAACGTTACAAGATGTCTGTGACAAAATTGATTACAGATAATTATCAGGATTATTGGGCTTTTCATCAGCAAAACACAGAGGGAGATAAGATCTCTGAAATAAGATCTCATTCCAGGAACAATTATTTCCCTGGGATTCCACGGAGAAAGAACCTACTTTAGATTCACTCATTTCAGAAACGATGGTAGGGAGGAAGGAGAGGGTGGGATGTATGGCAAGAGTAACATGGAAATTTACATTCCCACATGTAAATCAGACACCCCGTGGAAATTTGCTGTGTGACTCAGGGAACTGAAACCGGTGCTCTGTAACAATCTAGAGGGGTGGGATGGGGAGGAATGTGGGAGACAGGTTCAAGAGGCAGAGGACATATGTATACCTATGGCTGACTCATCTTGAGGTTTGGCAGAAACCAACACAATTCTGTAAAGCAATTATCCTTCAATTAAAAAAAAGAGTAAATTTAAAATCGAAAAAAAAATGACGGTAGAAGATGTGTTACAGGAAATACCACACTGTAGCTTGTTATTGAAAGACTATTCATTAAAAAAAATAAACTGTTAAAAAGACATACTTTGAATTACATTCTAAACTCTAAATTAGCACTTTAATATCCTCTTTCATCAGTATGATCCCCTGGCCTCTGATCTATTCTTTATAGATAACGCCAGTGTTAATCGCTCAGTTGCATCCAACCCAGTGGACTGTAGCCTGGCAGGAATTCTCCGGGCAAGAATACTGGAGTGGGTTGCCATTTCCTTCTCCAATAGATAAGGCTAATTTGTCAGTAATTGAACACTTCAGCAGACCTTTCTATATCAAACCATAAATGCAAAGAAAAGAAAGTGAAAGCGAAGTCACTCAGTCGTGTCCGACTCTTTGCGATCCCGTGAACTGTAGCCCACCAAGTTCCTCCAACCATGGGATTCTCCAGGCAAGAATACTGGAGTGGGTTGCCAGTTCCTTCTCCAGAGGATCTTCCCAACCCAGGGATCGAACCCAGGTCTCCTGCCTTGCAGGCAGACTCTTTAATCTCTGAGCTACCAGGGAATGCAAAGGTACCATTAAATTCTTCACAGGGTAGGACTTGTCTACATACTTTGTCTTCAGTTGGAAACGTCACTACCAAGTTAGCCAAAATAAAAGAAAGTAACACTACACACATATTTCTCATATATTTCCAAACCAAAGACAACACTGAAAACAGTAATGGCTGAGTTATAAAACTCTCAGAATTGCAACTTCATCAGATCTCAGAGTTATTAGTTTGATTACCAGGCTTACATTAACCAAAAATCCTTAAAACTTAGAGGCTTCTTGATGCATGTAGTTCATGTATCATGTATCAACAGGTGCTTCTGTTCATGTAGTCTGGAGGGGGAGGGCAGTGTTGAAACATGTTTAAACTTAGAGGAAAAGATGTAAGAAATACTGAATAAAACTAATAATGAATTAACCAAGCACCTATGTAAAAATTGCTATTGACCTAGGTACAGCCCTAAGAAATTATAATAGCAAAAGTAAATAAATAATAGTATCAATATTTGTAATACATTTTTAAAATGGTCGAAAAATTTAAGTAGGCACTCATATTTGCTGAATGAATGAAAAACTGACAGGCTTTCAGGCAGAGCTGCCTGATCTTGAACAAATCCCTTAAATTCCAGGTATCTTGGATGGAGTTCAAGTTGACATGTGGCTTCCAAGCCATCTCTGAGTGTTCCAGGTAGGGAGGGCGCTTTCCCACCCCCTCTCTCCCCTCCCTTCTTTTCTGGTTCTTCAATCTGTATTTAATATTTTTAACCTCAGGGGTATACTTTCTTTTGAGAAATGAACTTACCAGAGGAAAAAAAAAAGTTCAAAGGTTACCAAACTAGTTAATTTCAAAGTCTCTCAAACTCCGTGTTTGCAGTGCATCTTTTAATTTAATGAGTAAACATTTGAATTCTTTCAGCCCAAGAGGTAAAGGAAATCTTTATAAGTAATCATCTTTGTTCAAGGGGCTCCACATTTTAAAAATGTTAGAATAAAAATGCAAATGATTATAAATATAATCTACATCAAACTTTTAACTAGTATCAACTGGCAATAGCAAAGCTAACTTTTCTTCCTTGCTTATTTTCCAGGAAAAATAAAGATAATTAGAAAAAGAGTATTCAAAATTACACAGGAAAATGAGAAAATGAACAATCCTCATAGTCTACAGATAAATAAGGGCTTATTGTGAGTAACTTAAAAGGCTTCTGAGTCTTTCATTTGCGTAGCTGGCCTTACAAACTAGTGCTCAATGTAAATAAACGGTCTTGAAGAAACAATTCCATTTACAAGTTCAGACAGAAATGATATGATTACAGAAAACCAAGGTTATTCCCATTTTAACAATATTCTAATGTTTATCTTGGGCAAACCCCTCAGGGTAGTGTAGCATGATCGCTCACTGAGCAATTCTTAAGAGTAACAAGGATTTCAAAATCATCTCACATCTTCAACCCTGAAAATAAAATGTATTGAATACAATTCCAATTTACAAAGGCCAAAGAGATAGGAAATGTCAGACCTTATGTTGCATTACTGCAAAGAGGTAAAAAAGAAAAATATCTGTGACAAATGATGGGAACTAGTTGAACTGCTTTGTAACTGTGAAGAGCCGTCAGCATCAAACATTTTAATTCACAACCCAGATTACCATCTGCCACCTGATTTAGGAATCCTCTCAAATTGTAACACTGTTTTCTTCTTTCTAAATCTGATTAGTTCATCCAGACCTTTTCAGTCTGGGCAAAATGGCTCAGTTTAAAAAAACACCCAATAAGCCACTTTCTTTCTAAAATAATGGTGATAAAAAATGACACACGGTTAAAAAGAAAACAGAAGCTTCCTTCACTCAGCAGACTACAAAAGTCACGTGGTTCACTTTGATTTGGTGTCTGCCAAATGAGAAAAGGCAGGACAGGAATAAAGCAGCAGAAATGTAATAAAGGATCTGGACAGTGACATCCTGGCAATGTCACCTGCAGTATGGCACCAAAACAACTTAAGGCAGTTGTGTTAATCCTTGATTACCTATAAACAAAAGTCTTCCAACAGCAAGAAAGACAAGATGCAGAGAAAGAATAACACCTTTTAACTCGATACCCCTTTATATTAGACCTTTAGCCACTCTTCTCTTCATTGTTCTAAAATATTTGTGTACGGTGGGATTTTTCAAACTAAATTTTGCTCTGAAAATAATGTTTATTTAATCTTGGATTAAACCATATATTTTGACAAGACAGGAGATTCAATTCAATAAACATGTAGGGTGCAGTTAATTTGTCCTAAGCATGCCCCAAGTGGTTAGGAATAGAACTGTGAATAAGTCACACAAAAGTAACAGGGAACACACACACACTGAGAGACACAGAGACACACACACCGAGACAGAGACAGCCACACACACTGAGAGACATATCCATACAGAGACAGCCTCACACACTGAGAGGGAAAGAAACGCCCACACTGCGAGAGGGAAAACCGCACTGAGAGACACACTCACACTGTGAGTGAACACACAAACACTGAGAGACTCACACACACCACTGAGAGGAAGAGACACACACACTGCCTGACCCCTTTCAATATTCCTTAATCATAACAAGACAATGGCAGCCCACTCCAGTACTCTTACCTGGAAAATCCCATGGACGGAGGAGCCTGGTGGGCTGCAGTCCATGGGGTCGCCAAGAGTCGGACACGACTGAGCGACTTCACTTTCACTTTTCACTTTCATGCACTGGAGAAGGAAATGGCAACCCACTCCAGTGTTCTTGCCTGGAGAATCCCAGGGACGGGGGAGCCTGGTGGGCTGCCATCTATGGGGTCGCAGAGTCGGACACGACTGAAGCGACTTAGCAGCAAGATTAGATTATGGATGATAGCATGAATAGCTAGAAAAGACCTAAAAGAACTTTTCTCTTTCTTTCTTCCTTTCTGCCTTCCTTCCATCCTCACCCTCCTCCACCCCTCTGTCCCCCTTCTCTGTCTGTGAACTCTTTTCTTCTTGCCCTCTCTCCCTTTCTCTCCCTCTCTCTCTCTCATAAACCAGAAAGAGTTTTCTAATCATCTGTACACTCTTGAGACTTCACAGAGACTTTCCAGTAGGTGATCTATACACAGTAATTGACATTGCATGGCCAAATTTGATGGATATCTGAAGCTAAAACTGTCCAACAGGATAGCCACTAGTCACACGTGATGACTGAGCTCCGGAAATGTGGCTCATCTTAAGTGATACACGTTGTAAGTGTAAAATATCCCTTGGATTTCCAAGATGATAGAAAAATAATGTGAAAAGCTGTATTAGTATCATTAAAACATCAACATTTTGAAATGGTAGTATTTTGGATATATTTTGTTAGACAGTAATTATTAAACTTAACTCTGTTTAACTTGGCTACTAGAAAATTTCACACTGCCTAGATACATCGGACAGCACTCCTCCAGAGAAATAAGGTGGTTAGTTCATAGCGACAGACAGAGTCAATAACAGAACCAAGGTATCCTAACTTTCAGCCTTCTGGCTTCTTCAAAATTTGAATAAGAAAAACTCTGAGCAATGGGCATCTTGTTACAATTTATGATATAAAGAAGACCATAATCAGCAGTGTTGTAAAATAGACTTCATCAAAAATCATGAATATAATAAGACACAACAGACTTCCACATTTCTCAGGTTCAAATGACCTTTGCCAGGGTTGAGGTACAAATACACTGGAAACAGGAAGAGGCTATAACATGGAAGATGTGATAAGGAAATCATAAAACAATGATGAAGAGCCTGTTACTAAGTAGTTAAATAATTTGTAGGCAAGAAAAAAGCACCTTTAACCTGGACTCATCCAACATTATGTAAATCAATTTTAGAATAACAATGCCCGATTCAAACTTTGGCTTATTACACACAGACTTTCATAACATGTTAGTAGAAGTACACACGTATGCGTGCATGTATGTGCACATACACATTCTGAAAGCAAGATTAATAAAAAAAAAAAGAAAGCAAGATTACCAGGGGGGAAAGCTTGCTGAAAATAAAGCAGCATTTTGTAGTCATAGCAACCCCAACTTTTTAAAAGCAACATTAAGGCAAGAAGAACTCATCAGGAGCTACATCAAGTTGTTATAGCAACCAAAATATGGCTTTACAGAAACACGTTTGCATTAAAATAGCCAAAGGGTTATAATGGTAAAAGACTATTATAAAAATATATCTTCAGAGACCAAAGGTTTAATTTTTACCTTGTTTTAATCAAGACGTAGCTTCTGCTTCATCAGAATAAAACATTTTCTCAAGCAGTCTTCCTAACAAGCATGTAACTGCTTTGGCAAACAGGAGGGGTATACTTTTGCAATACTGATAATAGTCGTTAAGGCCCAGATTTGTTTACTGGTTTGAATAATTTCACCTTTTTTGGGTGATGGAAAATATTAAATCAAAACAGAGTAAAAAGCAGTCAAATGGGGTTATCTGAAAAGACTTTGGAAGAAGTGATCTAAAATAGAGTTTCTCAACTTTGGCACTTTTGACAGTTTGGATCCGGCAATTCTTTGTTGTCTGTGCTTGTTTTGTACATCATAGGCTACTTAGCAACATCTCTGGCCTCTACCACTAGATACTAAGTTATCGTGCCATCCTAGTTGTGACAACCAGAAATATCTCCAGACATCTGCCAAGTGTTCCCCGGGGGACAGGCTCCAGCCTGATCATCCATGCCTGACAACCTTTGGTCTAGAAACATTGAATCTGTATTCTCCTGACACTCACGAAAACTGAAAAAATGTGGAGGAAATTAAGCACGTGAGTCAATCATACTCTCCTTAGAAGGCAAAGCGTATACACCTCTTTCAGTCCCTGGACTTATGTTTTACCTCACCTATCATCTTAGGTCAAACCTTTTATACTTTACTTCAGCTCTCAACAACTCTGACACACAATGACGTTTATCTTCTGAAAACCCTCTCTCTTCTTCTGATTCCATAGCACACTTGCAGATAAGCCCAGTGACTCTTCTGTACATGCAAGATAGGAAAATGTATGGCTGGACCATTCCTTCTCCACTCATCCTGTTTAATTTTCACTGCTGTTTCCCAGCCATCTTACGATTTTATTTGGGGGAAAATAAGAGTTATAGTACCCCAAATGTCCATCTCTCCTTTTACTCAACTACCAAAATTCTCCATGACCAATCTTTACTTATCGACTTGAACATCACTTAAGTATTATCAAGCACATAAAGCTTACTTAAACATCATATCATCTGGAACCATTCAATATTTTATTGAAACAAGTTAAAATAAGAACAAATTTGGGCAATCTTACTGAGTGGACTAATCAAATAACAATCTTGAGCAAGGTGACAGAAGAGATGAGTGAAGATGCAGCTCCTCGTCAAAGGTGGTTGGCAACCCAGGAGACGGGCATGCTACGTGATTGGGCTTCGCTGGTGGCTCAAGTGGTAAAGAAGATGCCTGCAATGTGGGAGACCCAGGTTCGATCTCTGGGTCAGGAAACCCTCTGGAAAAGAAACTGGCAAGCAACCCACTCCAATATTCTTGCCTGGAGAATCCCAGGAGCCTGGCAGGCTACAGTCCATGGGGTCTCTAAGAGTCGGACATGACTGAGAGACTAACACACACACACACACACACACACACACACACACACACACACACACACACATTTGGTATCCTCGGAGGATACCATGGTACCTGACCCAAAGTAGACAATAAATGATCAGAACTAGTCTCTCTGATTTAAGATCTATGAAGCTACTTATGCTCACTATTTTAGAGCTGCATCAATTCAAGTTATTATCAGTAGCATTAATGACATACTTATTAAGATTTTAGGGGTATATCTTCTTCTACTTCTTTCCATCAACTTAATACTAATGTTCCAATTTTACTAAATAATTTTTCAAAGCAATTTTAGAGAGATCTACTTTTCTTTATTTATTTTTTCTTTCGAATTTGAATTTCTATTATATTTCTCACTGGTTTTCTGCAAAACCCTGTTTTTCGGAGGAATATCAGAATGAGTCATTGAAATTATGTAAGTTTATATATCTGTATGTATATATATAATATCTATATTTTATTCTGTTTTCCAACACAATTCTCATACTTGTGTTACTTTCTGGAAGATCACAAATGCTGCTGTGGGACCTTATATTAATACCGTTTCATGTGTGTATCCATTGATTTTCTTGCCACAAGACCTTGAGAGACTCGGCAACAGTCTGTATAGAAAGGTTTTGGAAAGTAAATAAAAACTTTTCCACTGGAAAAACTCACAACTACCCCATCAACTAGAAGCTCCATTCGATATCATTTTACAAGTGTTTCATGAAGAAATATGAGACATGTCAACAGATGGGTCAGGATCTAGTCCTCCAATATGCCATTAGTTGGTCAAAACAGATCATTCCTTCACGTTACAGATACTGTTCTTGATATCACTTAAATAAATGGGTCCTTGAGAACTAGAGTACCTACATTAAGTCGTCAAGGGTAATGTGATGTCAGAACCTCATGTGAATGTTAAGTGTGCATGACTAGAATGGCATACCATCTCTAACTTACAGATTTATAATTAATGATTTGCTAATAATGTATTAAAAGGGCAATTCTTGAAAAAAAAAGAGACTATAGTAATAAATATTTTTGATTTTGACCTTCTGAATAAAATCATGATTTTCCTTTCAATCTGGAAATCAGTTTAGTTTTCCAGCCAAGAAGAAAGCATACATCAGCTAGGATGAGAGTAAATTTGAAAGGAAATTGAAAAATCATATTTTTGCTAGGTCAAGATAAGTTCCATTGAAGAAGGCTGACTCACTCAAAGCTTAGTACAGGGACAACAAATGTTCTTTCTGCCACCAGACAAAATAAGTAATCAGCCAAACTGTATAAGAGTCTTCATATTTTCTTTCCTTCGCACATTATACAAACCAAACAGAAAGATTACTTGCTAAAGCCTTGTGCTGCCGTTGGAACAACACTGACCACTGCTAATCATTAACTCAGCTTGAATAGGACTTTACAGTCTCCTCTGTAAAAGGGCATTTGAGAAGCAATTTAACAACAACAACAACAACTAGATGGTGGTCTTTACTTTTATTTTACCCTATCCTTTATTTTATCATCAAATTGATTATTGATTTAAGTGGTATTATCAGCTTAGAAAAACTGTGAGATAATGCTGTTCAGAACAGCCAAGCCTGAGGGAACAATAAACTACATTTGACAACATCTTAGATGTTGTAAAAATATTCCACAAATCTATTGAAAAATAAAGATCTGAACTGACGTTATAAATAGACAAAGGTGGGTCTGGGCTGTCTGAAGGGAGACGAGGGAAGACAAGGGAAGCAGAGGTCCACTTCCTTGTTTGCTTCCTGCACTCTTCCCAAGGCCCTGAATGAGTTATTGGAAGATCACTGAGTTCACAATTTTAAATTATCATGCTCCTGGCCACCCCCCTCCGCCACCCATTTCAGATTACTTTTTAGGGAAAGGTGAGTCCCTGGGAACTACAATGACTGCAGTAGTTCATACAAGCAAAGGAGAAGCAACTACTAAGAAGAGGATAATACCAAAGGCAACGTTTTCTGGATTCGCTGAAAATTCTATTCATTTATTTGCAAATCCATTTGGTTAATTATTTTTTGAGTAGCAAGTTCATGTCAAATAATATGCTTGGGAAAAGAAGTTCAACAGATAAACACACAGTTCCTGTCCTTGAGCACTTTATAATTTAGCAAAGAGACAGAAATCAGCCAAATAATCACAAATAAAAGTAAATGTCAAGGGGTTCTCTGGTGGCTGAGTGCTAGAGAATCTGCCCGCCAATGCAGGTGACAACGGGTTCAATCTCTGATCTGGGAAGAGCCCACATGCCATGGGACAACTAACCCCATGGGCTCCAACTACTGAGCCTGCGCTCTGGGGCCTGGGAACCACAGCTGCTGAGCCCACGTGCCCCAGAGCCTGGGCTGGACAACGAGAGAAGGCAGCCCAATGAGAAGCCTTTGCACTGCAGCTGGAGAGCAGCCCCTGCTCAGCACGACTGCAGAAAGCCTATGCAGCAAGAAAGGCCCAGCAGAGCCAAAAGTAAGTAAAACCGAAGTAATTAAATGACACAGGTACTAGCGGTAGAAGTATGCCTTCCCATGAGAACATGAAATAGGTGCATTTGACCTGGATCTGGGGTGGGGGCGGTTGAAGGGAGGGTCAGGGAGGACTATACCTGGAAAAATGATGACTGAGCTAAAATCAAATAAATGTGAGATGGGCCAGACCCTGTATGAGAAACAACTTGCCAAAATTGATTTGGGTCACGTCTGAGGTCTATGTGATCTATGTGATTCCATACTCACACATCTCACCTGCATCTGAATCGTTTAAGATACTGGTTAGAAATGGAGCTCTCAGAACCCGATTACAAATCTACTGAGTCAGCAGTTCGAGAGACAAGCATATACTCAACATTGCTGCTGCTAAGTCACTTTAGTCGTGTCCGACTCTGCGCGACCCCATAGACGGCAGCCCACCAGGCTCCCTGGGATTCTCCAAGCAGGAACACTGGAGTGGGTTGCCGTTTCCTTCTCCAATGCATGAAAGTGAAAAGTGAAAGTGAAGTTGCTCAGTCGTGTCTGACTCTTCGCGACCCCATGGACTGCAGCCTACCAGGCTCCTCCGTCCAAGGGGTTTTCCAGGCATGAGTACTGGAGTGGGGTGCCATCGCCTTCTCGGACATTCAACATTAGCTAATTTCATAATCAGCCCTGGCCATGACTGGCAGGACGCTGAGGTAAACCAGATGGCAGAATCTGACTTTAGACTTTCTGATAGAAACCTAGCGTCCAGGCTGCCTTTCTGCCCGCTAAGTCACTTGTTTGCCCACTGTATGAAGGGAGCTTCTACCTTGGTTCCTGAATAATACTCCAATCTTCCCCCTGGAAGCCAGACTGCATCCTGACACTCTGGAAGAACTTTTGGTTCCCAGATAATCATCCTAATTCTTGGCAATTCCGTCTCCTACATCATTCAAACTGTCCCCTAAGTCCCTTGCTATTATGTGGTTCTGCATCAAAGGGAATATAATTTTGCTCTGAGCCAGACAGATCATGATGAACATTATAGATTTATAATGCAGCCACTGGCTACTCAAAGCGCTATACACAGACCAGCAGCATCAACTTCATTTGGACAACTGTTAGAAATTCAGAATCTTAATCTTCACCCTAGACTCACTTTGGTAGACTGGTAATTACTCTCCAGATATGCCCAGGTTCTAAATCCTGGAAGCTACGAAGGTCAGCTTACATAGTAAAGTTTTCCTTAATCGTGATTAAGGATTTTGAGATTCTATATCTAATTCTTATATCTAATTAAGCCCTATATCTAATTACATGTATCCTTGTAAGAAAGAGGCATACAGAGATTATACAAACAAGAGGAGAAAACACTGTAAAGATAGAGGAAGAGGGAGAGAAGTGATTCAGCTGCAAGTCAAAGAATAACAGCTATGGATCCTTCCTACAGAGCCTCCAGAGAGACAGCACAGCCCCACTGATATGTGAGTTTCAGCCCACTGAGACTAATATCGAACTTGTGGCCTCAGAGAACACATTTCTAACGTTTTAAGTCACCCAATGTGTCAATATTTGTTACCGTAGCTGTAGAAAACTGATACACTGAATCAGATCTGCATTTTAACAAGATCCACAGGAGACTGAAATACACTGAAATTAGAGACAGCGGATCTAACCATACCAGAACTGCCAATCAAGCCCAAGTTCGCCCCCACCTGTTTGGGCCATAATTTGGAGAGCCAACCTCTTTCTAAGACACAAGAAAACAAATACTCAATAACCAACTATCAGTTATCAACTGAAACCTGAAATTAGGTAAGGCTTGGGTTTCAAAATAGGGTGAAAGTGTGAAAGTAAAAGTGTTCGTTGCTCAGCCTATAGTCGACCAGGCTCCTCTCTCTGTCCATGGAATTCCCCAAGCAAGAACAGGACATGGAAACAACCTAGATGTCCATCGTTAGATGAATGGATAAGAAAGCTGTGGTACATATACACAATGGAGTATTACTCAGCCGTTAAAAAGAATTCATTTGAATCAGTTCTGATGAGATGGATGAAACTGGAGCCGATTATACAGAGTGAAGTAAGCCAGAAAGAAAAACACCAACACAGTATACTAACACATATACATGGAATTTAGGAAGATGGCAATGACGACCCTGTATGCAAGACAGGGAAAGAGACACAGATGTGTATAACGGACTTTTGGACTCAGAGGGAGAGGGAGAGGGTGGGATGATTTGGGAGAATGGCATTCTAACATGTATACTATCATGTAAGAATCGAATCGCCGGTCTATGTCTGACACAGGATACAGCATGCTTGGGGCTGGTGCACAGGGATGACCCAGAGAGATGTTATAGGAAGGGAGGTGGGAGGGGGGTTCATGTTTGGGAACGCATGTAAGAATTAAAGATTTTAAAATAAAAAAAAAAAAAAGAATACTGGTGGGTAGCCAGTCCCTTCCAGGGATCTTTCTGAATCCAGGATTGAAGCTGGGTCTCCTGCATTGTAGGCATATTCTTTACCATCTGAATCACCAGGGAAGCCCTCAAAATAGGGAATTCCTTTTGAAAGGAAAAAAAATTTTTTTTTGAGACAATCTGTCCCATACTTGAGGAATGCATTATCGATAGGCCTCAATGTACTATAATACATAGACCACCTAACTTGTACTGCAAAAGCACACTAGAATAAACCTCACTGGAAGAGATCTACAAATTCCTGAAATGCTCTCTGGAAATGGCACATTATTTTAAATGGAATTGTGGCATTCTTCACCTTGAATTATTTGTAGATTCTATGAGTGAAAACATTATTTTCTAGAAAAACACAAAAGTATAATTTGCTTATCTAAAAGTACATAATGTTGATATTAATGCCAGTCTTTTATATTGAGAGTAATTATTGAATATTAAATTGGGAAGGCTTAAATGAAGAGCAAAGTCACCACACTTTAGAACAAGAAGAACTGGTCCCTTTCCAAGTAGCTGTATCCAAAATCTGGTGGCCCTGTTTGAACTTTATTACGCAACTCTTGTGAGGATCTTCTGAAACACATATATTTCTTTCCTGAGGCACAAAGCTGGTCAGGATATCTGAGTTAAATGTTAGGGTTAATAATTTTTTAAAAGGTCATTTTTTCCATAAGATAATGACAGTGCGTCCCCAAATCATCATATGCTGATTAGCCAAGTTAGACGAAAACTTGGGGTGGGAATAAGGAGGAGGGGGCAGAGCCTGGATCTGTTGTGAAAGGATAGTACCTGCTCTTCTTGGCTAGTTTCAGAGACAGACAGCAGCCACGGAATCCTCTCAGAGAATCCCAATCAATCAATACAGCAGGCAGGGGATGGGCTTCTCACCAACTCTGTCAATTGGCAGATATTGATTATTGGACTATGATACAGTTGGTAGGTCTGAGATATGGAAGTCAGCACAAGCAGTGGTGAAACATATAGTCCCTACTCTCAAAAGTTCTACCTGCTGCTGTAGGACCTGACATTAAGTACTCAGAAGCAGAGACAGGACTTACAGGTCCCACTTGTGCTTCATGGTAGGAGTAAACACAGGTTTCATTAATTGTAACTCACCAAACCATTCAAAAGCAATGGCCTGAAGGCTTCCCTTCAGGCTCATCTTATCATTCAATCTTTTCTAGCAATACTTAACAGAGAAAAGGGCAGCTTCTTTTACTTCCTTAAACCTTATTTTATTTCATCTCTATTCATCAATCAAATGAGAAAAAAAAAAAGTCTCTACTCATTTTTTCCCAGTTTGAGTCCTTTCCCAAGAGCCTGCAGCTACAGAAATATGTTTCTTTGCAGACTAGCCTCCTGGTAGAACTGTCCAGCAGCTCACACTATGCTAATTAGAATTAGCAAGGCAAACTGGAAGCTCTACTGGAATGATTTTTTTTTTCCCCTTAATAGGGGGAAGAGAGGTTGCTGGGTTGCTGTTTTTTAATTTGCTTATGATCATAAAAGGGGCTGTTAGGTGTGAAATGAAAGCATGTACCTGACTCAATGCAATGTAATCTAATACAATTTTCCAAACATATTTAATTACTTGGCTCCCTAATTACACAATCAGAAATGTTTTTCATGAGTGGAAATCTCTCGATTTTTTTTTTCCAGTTGAAAATAAGGCTACCTGTGCAACTGTGCATCTAAATAAATATTCAAATAGGAACAAAAGGTGGTCTCAGATGAATTTTTACTGAAGCAGTCTTGGTAACCACTTTTCACAGCCTACATTCCAGGTTAGACGTGATACTGTTGTATATTCTTGGTTATTTATTTATTTTTTTTAGATGCAGCATTAAATCCTTAACTAGTCTGAACACTTTCTGAGGGTTGATGATTTACTCTTCTCTGTTTCCTTCAGTTCTGAAAACATTCAAAAATCAGTCACTGCTTACTGGATGTTTATTGTTTATGGATGAAGTGGCTATCCATGAGAAAATCCTCAAAAATCAAAGGTTTCATCTTTCAAATGTACTAGTCACTTGAAATTTTTTATTTTGTCCAATGACAGAATTGATCTTGAATTTCTTGACAGATTTTATCAGATGAGGCGGTTTAATCAATGGGAATGTACAAGCATTCCATGAGTAAACACAGACTAATTAGCAAACTTCTCTCTAAAATTCTTTTCTTCGAACTCAAATATGACAGAATTGTAACACACACACGCACACTTTTCTTTACTGACTGCTGAAGAAAGGGAAAGTGTTAGTTGCACCATAATGTCCAGCTCTTTGTGACCCCGTGGACTGTAGCCCACCAGGCTCCTCTGTTCATGGAATTCTCCAGGCAAGAATGCTGGAGTGGGTAGCCATTCCCTTCTCTAGGGGAATCGGGCTTCCCTGGTGGTTCAGATGGTAAAGGATTTGCCTGCAATGCAGGAGACCTGGGTTCAGTCCCCGGGTCAGGAAGATCCCTTGGAGAAAGGAATGGCCACCCACTCCAGTATTCTTGCCTGGAGAATTTCACAGACTGAGAAGCCTGGCCTACTGACAGCTACCTATTTGTTAAACCAGTTCATGCAATTATTCTCTACCATAATTTCTACGTAGTTTGACAACATCCCATCTGTGATCACCTCTGCGAAACCATTCTGATTTTTTAAAATTTATTTATTTTTAATTGTAGGATAATTGCTTTACAATATTGCATTTGTTTCTGCCATACATCAACATGATTCAGTCACATGTATACATATGCCCCCTCCTACTTGAACCTCCCTCCCACCTCCCACCCTCCAGGTTGTCAGAGATCACCAGTCTGAGTTCCCTGAGTCATACAGCGGGCTGTCTAGTGTACATATGGAAGCTGCATGTTTCCATGCTACTCTTTCCATTTGTCATATGTCCTCTTTCCCCCACGCTGTTCCCATAAGTCTGTTCTCTGTCTGCGTTGCAACTGCTGCCCTGCAAATAGGTTCATCAGTACATCTTTCTAGATTCCATATACATATGTTAACATGTGATATTTGTTTTTCTCTTTCCGACTTACTTCACTCTGTGCAATGGGCTTTACAGTCATGTATTTCATTAGATAACTGACTCAAATGCATGCCTTTTTATATCATTCTGAATTTTTAAAAAACCATCTTCAGTATATACCCTGACTATCAGTTGTTTCAGGTCTGACAGTCACATGTGTCAACATTCCTGGTACTCGACAGAGAGTACGTGTTCCAGAAAATTTTGAAGTATTGAAAAAAGGTACCTCATTTCCTTTCCCTTTCTATAATTATTATTGGGGAGCTAATAGAACCCCAGTCCCTCAGGTCTAAATGCTGGGTTACAGAGGAAAACAGAAAAAAGCACAATGCCTACAGAGCTCATAAACTGCAAAATCAGACCAAAAATTAATCTACGTGGGCAAGCTTTATAAACCTTTGTGTCTGGTGACACAGTTTTAGATTTTAGCTTCACGCCCAGAGTGCTGACAGATACAGCAGCTGAGCAGTATTATAGATTGGAGAATTGATTTTACTAATGCATGGCACAAGTGTAGCATTTTTATACTAAGCAATTAGGTTTTGGCAAGGAAATCTCTATGTTGAAAAGGAACATATATATATTTTTTGACAGAAGCCTTTTCTTCACTGGGGTAAAATACTGTTTTCACAATCAAAATGTTCAGAGAATGGATGAAAGAACAATAATATCCTCCTTATGTGACTTGTGACCCACAACAGATGGCATGTGCGGGGCAATGAAAATGAGTCAGTGGGTACCTAAGACTTGGATCCTAATTTTACACAATTTCACCTGCTCTCCAGGTGAACATGGTGATGGAGGAAAACCTCCCCAAGCCTCACTTTCCTCTCTTGTGAAACGGAAAGCTCACTGATAACTGATGTTTTTCTGTTCCTCTCCTAAAACCTGGATTTACAAGTTTGACCTCCTAGAAGTATTTGTGCCAGATGTTGAAACTGAAAAAAATTCTCAGCAACAGTCACACCTGTTTTGGTCTGATCACTATTGAGCAGGAAAAACAATTTTTATATGTGTGTATGTATAAAACTCTGTAAACACAGAGTTCTTAAGGGCCTTGAGAATTTATCTCAAGGCTCCACAGAGGAGCCTGGTAGGTAGGCTACAGTCCGTGGGGTCGCAAAGAGTTGGACAGGACTGAGCGACTAATATAACACACACCCTCTCCCACCAGTGAGAAGAGCTGCCCTCAAGTCAGTCCTCACTGACCTTTATCCCGTCCTGTTTCTACCTAACTCCAAGTACACCTCACCACTCTACAACATTCCTACTTAGCAACTTTCTTTCTTGAATCAAAAAGCAGCAATTCTTAAGTTTTACAATGTTCTTTCCTGATGATGCATAATACCATTTTGTGCCTTTTACCATTTAAACTTCATTTTGATTTTTTGACTCCCTCACAACTTCTGTACTTGACTGTACAATAGTATTTCTGAAGGGAAAAGAAAAGGGCAGGGTGCCTGGCCTGGTAAATGCCTGTTTTATACTGTAAATCACACAGAATAAAGGATTGTATTATTCTCTTTTGTTAGGTACTGCAACACAATTTCTCTCACTCCAGGTTACTCAAACCTTTGGCTATGAAAGCTGACTCAAATGAGACCCTTTTTGGGTCTTGTTTGTCTTGACTTGTCGCCTTCACCTGCAGTAGCGAGCAATGTGGTAAGTTCATAGCAGCTGGTTAACACAACTACAACTGACCAATTGCTAAGTAAGGCACACTAGTCCATGAATACCCAGTTAGCAGTTCACCAAATAAGAAAATCATTCCTCTCTAGCCTGTCGAACGACAGGACTGGCTGGGAGACAAAGCATCAGTTCATCAAGAGGAACTCGTACTGTTCCCACCTTATATACCCAGCCAAAACCAAAAGCCACTTATATAAAAATCTGATTTAGAATTTATTCAGAAGATTTTGTACCTTTAAAATATTCACAGTATCATCAAAAACTAAGGGAAGTAACCATACATTCAGGAATTCCCCTGTGGCTTGGTGGTAAAGAATCCACCTGTTAATGTAGAAGACACAAGTTCCATCCCTGAGTCAGGACAATCCCCTGGAGGAGGGCATGACAACCCACTGCAGTATCCTTGCCTGGAGAATCCCATGGACAGGAGCCTGGTGGGCTACAGTCCATGGGGTCACAAAAGAGTCAAATACAACTTGGCGACTAAACAGCCGCCACCATATATTCTTGGGCTATTATAAAAAAGATGACTGTTATCAGTGTTACAGATTTTTGAACCCCTAGACTAAAAGTTCAAGTCCTGTTTTAGTTTAACTTAATTGTTGTTTACATGGCGCAGAAAAAAATGAAAAAAAAAATCTTTTCTTACTACCTTCTTACTAATCAACACTATCACTTGAATCTCAATCTTTATTTTTCAAATAAAACATTGGCTTAGTGCAGCAAAATAGTGGAACATATGTTCTTTAAAAAAAGAACATTATAACCAGGTTCTCATCATAACCAGAATTTCTGTTTTTTCCCCAGAATAAATTACCTATAAATCTGATCAGTTCAGTTCAGTTCAGTCACTCAGTCGTGTCCGACTTTTTGCGACCCCAGGAATCACAGCACGCCAGGCCTCCCTGTCCATCACCAACTCCCAGAGTTCACTCAGACTCACATCCATCGAGTCCGTGATGCCATCCAGCCATCTCATCCTCGGTCGTCCCCTTCCCCTCCTGCCCCCAATCCCTCCCCAGCATCAGAGTCTTTTCCAATGAGTCAACTCTTCCCATGAGGTGGCCAAAGTACTGGAGTTTCAGCTTTAGCATCATTCCTTCCAAAGAAATTCCAGGGCTGATCTCCTTCAGAACAGACTGGTTGGATCTCCTTGCAGTCCAAGCAGTTGCTATTCATTAAAACACAGTAAAATCCACTTAGATGAGAATACTTAGGTTACGAACACTTTGAGTAAAACGAAGGCACACAGATGTGGAGCAGATTTTTGATCAGAATCTTCTGTTGTTGTTGTTCAGTCACAGAGTTGTGTCCGACTCTTTGAGGCCCCATGGACTACATCACACCAGGCACCCCTAAGCACATGCTTATCAGGCCTATTCCTGCTGCTGCTGCTGCTGCTGCTGCTGCTGCTGCTACTCAGTTGTGTCCGACTCTGTGCGACCCCATAGACGGCAGCCCACCAGGCTCCCCCATCCCTGGGATTCTCCAGGCAAGAACACTGGAGTGGGTTGCCATTTCCTTCTCCAATGCATGAAAGTGGAAAGCGAAAGTGAAGTTGCTCAGTCGTGTCCGACTCTTCACGACCCCATGGACTGCAGCCCACCAGGCTCCTCCGTCCATGGGATTTTCCAGGCAAGAGTACTGGAGTGGGGTGCCACTGCCTTCTCCGAGGCCTATTCCTACACAGAACCTAAACTATCTCTAGGGCTATGCTCAGGAAACAGTTTTTAATTGCAGGTGACTATATTAAATTTTCAAATCTTTGTTCTTAACGGTTCAAGAGGGAGAGATGAAATTGAGAAGCTTAGGTCAAAGAGGGGGACAAGAGTGTCTTCCAAGATGCATCAAAAAGAAAGTACAATACTAAGAAAAATGCATACTGTACACGAAATGCCTAGACTAATGGCTGATACACTTAGGACTCAAAATATCCTTCCTAGTCGAAAGAAGGAACAGGTTCTAGTCACTGACGAGCTTGTCAGGAAATAGTCTATCCAGTAAAGGTCAACGCACATTATACTTAATCCAGTCAGCATCTCTAAATCACCCTGTCTTGATTTTCTAGTGATAGGTACCTGAGATGAATCATGACAATACAACAATGATATACAAGGGGATAATTGAAGCCAATGTTCTGATATATAATACAGTTAGGATAACACACTGAAGGAACTAACCGTTTATGAGTTACTCCCTTGGTTTCTAAAGTTCCTAGTCTCACAAGCAATCTTCAAAAATAATTCTCTAAAGTAGAATATATCATCACTTCTTTCAAATGAAGAGATTGGGGCTCACAGATATGCTGAAATTTGTCCAGATGAAAACCAAAGTTTTTGTAGTCAGGATTAGTAAATCTAATGTACTTTAAAGCCACTTGTCTCATACCATGCTGCCAACTGTTGGGAGGGAGGTTCAAGAAGGAGTGGACTTGTGTGTACCTAATGGTGATTCAGGTTGATGTGTGGCAAAAACCATCATAATGTTGTGAAGTAATTATCCTCCAATTAAATGAATAAATAAGCAAGCCCTATAAATCTATTATGTGGGAGTAATATTACTACCCTAAATTATCTATTATTTATACCACTATATACATAATATATTATATGCTAATATATGTAAAGCAATATACAAATAATATGCATTTTTTGAATATTAATATATGTGAATTCAATGTCAGAAAAGCTGTTCCAAATCTTTTCTACCTTATCTTTCAGTATAAGGTAAGAATTACTTAGAAATAAAGACTGTCTATGGACTCATTTTTATATATACTTGGCTTTGGGTAAAAAGCTAAAAACTGACATAGAAGGAGGATTCGTGTCTGAAATGGGTTTCATTTATTCTTTGCAAACTAGGTAAATACACCTTAAGGAAGACTCAAACTGCTGCTATTATTATAGCTTTGCTTGAGGAAAGTTTCCTTTCTGCAGTTTGATTCTTTATTTTTTTCCTTCTGGAAATAAAGCTCGGGGTCTTTATATTTGGGAGAATTGGAGTTAAATTACAGAAATTTTCTGACTAGAAGGAGACAGATCTTACATTTCTGAGACGACAAAAATGAGGTCTGTGCAAGCGCAAGCACATTGTTCACAGATTGTTCACAGACAAAGGTTCAATAAGCCAGTACTGAAGATCAAAATGAGAGGCTTTTAGTGATGTTTCACTGTACCGTTTATGACCGAATCAAAGAATTCTCTCACATGCCACACCTATATAACCACATTTCTTTTAAGAAATACTTAGTCTATCTTGAAACAGGAGTATTGACATAGGTCAAGAAGAAGGGGATACAGGTACATACTTTTTTCATGCCGGAAGCAACTGCTAGAAACTTAAGTGCATTCATTGAATTTGCTTAAGATTAGAAATATATATCATTAACTATCTCTACTTTGCTACTTATAAATTGGCTAGAGAATATGAACATAACTGGGTATCAGACAAAAAAAAAATGACACAAAGGCTCACTGTTATCAGTAGGAAAATTACTCTCTTTGTGAACCTGTACTCAGAAATGTTTAAACAGAGCTATTTTAACATTTACAACTGCGATCTAGACTTTGTAGACTCTTCGTGCACACTTGTCTTATTCTTTTCCCCAGTACACACACACACGCACACGCACACGTGTGCACACACAAACACAGGATAAAGCACTACTACGTAATGCATCCATTTTAGGCCTCAAGATAATGAAACACTTAGGAATATCTTTGATGTCCATTTTTTCCTTCTATCCTCATTTCATCATCTTAATATGGGTCCTCATTACCTTTTGCCTGAAAGGCTACAGTTTGGGCTTCCCAGGTGGCGCTAGTGGTAAAAACCTGCCTGCCAATACAGGAGACAAGAGATGTGGTTCAGTCCCTGAGTTGAGAAGGTACCCTGGAGGAGGGCACAGCAACCCGCTCCAGTATTCTTGCCAGGAGAATCCCATGGGCAGAGGAGCCTGGTGGGCTACAGTCCATGGGGTCACAAAGAGTCGGACGTGACTGAGGCCACTTAGCAAGCACAATTAAATTCTTCCAGTTTGAATCCAGATGTCATTGCTTTATACAAACTCTTCAGAACTATAGTTCTGTGGTGTCTACAAGCTTTTGGTGGGTTCCAGGAGTCTAACACGTTAACAATAAATGCTTCGCCACCTTAGCAATCAAAGCTTCCACACTTCAAGCACTGTCTTGTCTTTTGTTGCTGTTGTTGTTAGCTTGCTTTCTATCTGGTTCTCTCTCTGTGTTCCGGGTCACCGGGATTCCTCACTCTTCTTAGCGTGTCTTCTCCTTTTTCACTGTTCAGGTTTGCTTACGCTAGTCCTTCTGGGTAGACCAGTCCTCTATCCTATGGAAGACGTCTCTTGCCGTATCAGTAAAAAGGATGTTGTGGCCATCAGGCACCAGTTACTGCAGCTGTCTCCAACTGTGCACTCTGAGGGGATTCAGGATGGAGGGGGCAAAAGGGCCCTAGATAATTAAGGTGCATTTCAAAGAGTCCAATCTCTTGCATCTTCTCATATAAGAAAAGTGATAAGTACATTAACCTGAAGTGTCTGTTTTTTCTTTAACAGTATCTTTTTATTTTTTTGACTTTTTTTTTTTTTTTGCAAAAACTATTTCCTGGCTCCTCCCTCATCTCTTTGTATTGTCCCTCAGACCTATATGACAGGCTGTTTCCCAGGCTTAAACTTTCATCATATCTGCTCAATAAAATATAATTCTAAACTTTTAGGTTGTGCATTGTTTCAATCCACAATCTCTTAACCAAATTCTTTCTCCTTAAACATAAATGAGTGCCTTTTGTTTTTGCTTTTTTGCTTTCTAGCAGCCATGGGCACTTTACCAGCCTTTGGGGGCTCCTATCATGCCTTGAATTACTGTTGAGTGAATGCTTCTTGTCTTATCCAGACATCCAGATGAATAGGAGAAGCTCCATCTTTTTCACCTCTGTACTTTCTGATGGATGACAGGTAGACAGTAAATATGATACATGAGTAGAGATGATTTGACCATTGGTATAACCTCACTTGGTATGCTTCCCATGTCATGGGCTTGAATTCCAAAGTTTCAGGCAATAAGAATCAGTATCAAGTAATGGAAAGGATATCTATGATGATTTCCCTCATTACTTAGATAATTATTGTTCAGCAGAAATGTAATTTGAGTTATATATGTAATTTTAAATTTTCTAGCAGTCATAGGAAAGTTAAATGAAAGAGATAAAATTAACTTCAATATATATTTTAATCTAATTTGTCTAAAATATCATTTAAATGTAATCAATATAAAAGTATTCATGAGATGCTTATATGCATACACACTCTGTATGTGTGTGTGTGTATATATGTGTGTGTGTGTGTTATATATACAAACATACACATCTGTTTTAAGTTATCAAAGTCTATGTATATTTCACACTTACAGCGTATCTCAATTGGGACCAGCCATGCTGTAATTGCTCAGTAGCTACAGGTGGCTGGTGGTTACCATATTGGATAGTGCAAAGTTAGATCACAGATGTTAGCAGCATTGATCAATTTCTCACTTAAAAAATTTGCATTCTCCTCTTTTTCCTCTCCCCAGATTCCTCTTTAGATACACATAGGGTGCTGAATTTTCTTATGTATTTCCTGGCATATGCAAGTAAATGACTACAGAGGAATTCTCAGAAAGTGGGTAAGTATGTACTTTAAACAGGCATTATGAAGCTTCCTTAAATAACCTTAAACCATTTGCAGAAAATATTAAAACTAAACCTATTAGTTTAGTTTTGAAAGAATAAAGCAAATCATCAAATTGGTAGTCCTTCAGTAAAGGCAACATGAAAATTAGATCCACATAAGAAACAGATTCCTGGTGGAGTATTTATAACTTCACCAAAATATTTTAACAACCTGAATTAGCCTTTTAAATATTATTCTTTTATAAACTGTAAAAGAGAATGATCATATTTGAATCCTTCCAATTGTATTTCCCTTAACAAACCAATCTTTGTTGAAAGAATTTAAGTAATAATGAAAGACAGAATAGTCATGGAAAAAGGTTCATTTCTTGAATTTCACTGTTAACACTTATTGTTTTGTAATTGTTGATATCTATCTATATCATCTTAGTTTGAGAACTTATTGAAGACAAAAACATGAGTCTTGTCAAATGGAGATCTGATTATTTCATTTTATAATGTACTTAATTAGAAAGACTCATTTTATTGTGTGTTATTCTTCGGCTCACTGGGGTAAAAATCACATAATAAAGAAAACTAATTAATTCAAATGAATCCAATTCTCCCAAAACACCTAGAATAACTTTCCTTTGTATTATACTTCTATTATAGACTTTTTTAAAAAATTCAGTAGGTTATATGATGTTGCAGAAAACAGTAGCTTTGGAAAGAGAGGCCTGCATTCTGTCTGTGCTATTTATGAGCTGAGTATCTGGCACAAGTTCCTTCCTCTCTCTGAGCCTGCTTCCTCAACTTTGAAATGTGCACAAGGGTATCTATCAATATTTTGCAAGATAATTATGAGGATTAAGTGAGAAAATACATGGACATACGTAATTTAAATTCATTAAATACTCATTAGTTATTCACTCACTGATTTCTCAGTCTGCCCTGTTCCCTTTCCCCCTACACACTTCATAGATATTGACTTTGTAGACTCCTGCCTACTATGATTTAATAGCATCTTGTTAAGACTAAGGCATACCCAGACTTGAATACTAAAAATATACTACTCTTGGACAAAATAGCTAAGAGTAGACTTTCTGGTATGATTATACGCACGTAAGTACATTCTATGAGACTGGAGACTTGAGACAATGAAAACGGAGCTCTGTTGAACTTCATCAATCGTCCTAAGACATTTCTTATTACTTATTACTCATAGTATTATATTGTGGAAGATTAATTATATGTTTCATTCATTTTGAATGGTCTTATAAGTTAATATTTTCTTCCCAACTAGACTGTAAAGTTGTAGCAACCTAATAGTCTACTCCTGGAGTCTCTACAGTGTCCTGGGCACAGAGTAGCTTATAAGGTAGGCATTTTAAAAAGTGCTTTAGTTAATTGACTGACATCAAAAGAAGAATTCCATTCACATAAAGCTTATTGTATTGCAGTTGGCAATGAGTTACGCCATTCCAATGAGTTACTCAGAGATTCAGTAGAGTTATTAAAGCCATAATGAAAACAAATTAATTAATGGAAACTAATTGATTCTCTAAAATACCTGGAAAATGTTACTTCAGAGTGAAAAGAGAAAGGAAATTAATTTGACTACAAATGTCTGATTAAGTGCTAGAGTAAGGGACACAATGTGATCCATGAAATCACAGTTCTTACTCCAAGCTTCATTTATATCCCATCAAAAGATTTGCAAAGCTTTAAACAGAATTCTTATTGCAAACAAGAGAGTGAGGAAAAGTTTCGGTAAATGTTGTACAATATGTCACACTTTTAGTTCAGTTCAGTTGCTCAGTTGTGTCCGACTCTTTGCGACACCATGATTGCAGCACTCCAGGCCTCCCTGTCCATCACACTTTTACATATTGCGAATTATTTCCATCAAACGCGAAAGGTGCACTGCAAAATGGAGTTTGCCTATACCCCATTATAGTATTATATGAAGACCTTAAGGGCACCTGGAATTATTTAGTCTGTTCACAGTAAAACTATTTTCTGCCTCAGTTAGCACTGTTCCAATAATTGTTCCAAAATTAACTTGATATTTGCTCATGAAATTTTATGCCATTGAAGACTAGGGTAAATGCCGTACTCTGTGCAATATATTTCACTTACAGAAAACAAACAAACAAACAGTTTTATTATCCCCTACCCTGTTTTATCTTCTATTTATAAGTTTATTTGGTATACACACTTTAGCCCATCTTTGTGCCAGATTATCACTGTCTGATCAATTTTGTATTCTCCATAACAATTAGCATAGTTACTCAAACATACACACACATTTATGGAAAATACTAGTGGCCATCAGTGATTTTCACAATTATGTATCGAGACTGTTCCAGGTGTTGCAGGTATAGCATCAAAAAGACTAACTAAATCCCTGCCTTCATGGTACTGATTTTCTCCTTTATACTGGGAAGATGCGTAAAGCAGCTCCTTGTAGGAAACCACCCTCATCAGGAAGCCGCTTTTCCTGTCACTTTAGCGAAGCTACATTGAAACTAATTTTTAAACCAGGCATCAACACTTTACTCATCTCTGATTCAAGCATTCCTTTCAAACATTTTGATCACACAAAACCATGCCTAATTTGTCAGTTCCTTCCATAGATCAAAGAAGTGGAAATTAAGAGTAAATAATTACCAGATGACCAGATCTCTTACCTAGATTCCCCTTCAGTAATCTCCCAAACTGTGGGAACATGGTAACATTTAGAGGAAGATCACAAGGAATTAAGGAACCTGCACACAGGAGGAGGTGACAATGGCTCTGACCCTCTATCTCAGTGATTAACTGAAATTACTTGTTGCCCTTTAAAACTTGCAATGTCAACCAGAATCTTGGGAGGTGGTTTTAAGGGACACTGAATCCACCATCTCCCTAGATTGCCAGCATTATAACGTAAGCACCTTTTTCTGTTACCATTTGTGAGTATGTAATTGATTTTGTAAGTGGTGAGCAGCAGAGCGTGATTCGCTTGGTAACTGGTGATGCTGGTTGAAGTTGACAATATATTAACAATAATACAGAAGATTTTAGTTATACGTACTATCAGAAAAGTGAGACAGGATATGTTGCAGAGTGCCTTTGCTGGGGTCAAGTGTACTTTACACTGGGTGGTTAAGGAAGAGCTCTGTGAAGCCAAAATAACTAAACTCAGAAATAAATGCAGAGAAGCTAACTATGAGATAGTCCTAAGAAAGACCATTCCAAGTGGTGGAAATATTTGCACAAAAACGAGAATAAGGAAGGAGAGGAGTAGCATCAGTTCATAAGGGAGCATTAAGTGGTGGGGAGAGACTGCTAACATTAAAACTAACGGGTCACTGCGTGGATTTTAGTCTGAATGCAACAACTGAAAGGGTTTTATCTGGAGATTAAGGACTTTAGTACCTGATTAATATTCTTTTGAAAGGTTTCTCCAACTACTATGTGAAGACAGAATTGAGGGAGTCATAGTGCAGGGACTGGAAAAGAACTGGCAACCCTCGGCAGTATTCTAGAGTGGAAAATTCCACGGACAGAGGTTCCTGGCACACTACAGTCCATGGGGTCGCAAAGGGCTGGATACGACTGAGCGACTTCACTTTCTTTCTTTAGCAGAGGGACGGAGATGGTGGTTTGGATAGAACATCCAAGTACAGACAGAGAAAAGCGAGCACACTGAAGGCTTATTTGGTAGACCGAGTTTTATGTGTTGAGAGAGAAAACAAACAGGAATCAAGGATGATTCTGTGGTTTTAGAATGATCAACAGAGCAAATGAAACTTCCATTTAGTGAGACGGGAACAGATGAAGAAAGATAAGATTAAACAGGAGAATTCAAGATTGGCATGGTACATACTTCTTTGAAGTATTATTGGTATTTCACAGATAAAGAATCAAGACTCCAAAAAGTTAGGATACTTGCCTACATTCATACTTTTGAGTTTGGATTTGAATAAATTTTTGCTAATTTTAAAGTCCATGCCTTTTTTTTTTACTCTAGTCTTCTGGTGCTCTTTGCACTCATTTTTGACAGAATGAAAATGACTTTACACATGTTTGAATTATAAAATGTCACAGCTGAGATATTATCTATATATTTCTTATGTAGAAATACTTTTATCTAAAAAATATTTTGTATGTGGCAAATAGACATACCACTGTGTAAACTGAAAAGCAAATGTATCTTCAACTGAACCTAATTCTTGTCAGCTACATCATTACAGGTTGAAATGGATTCAAAATATGCAAAAGGTAAAATAATAGGTGTGGTCCTATTACCTTTGTGCAAATAATGTCAAAGCTAAATAGGAAAGTAATCATATTTCTAATATTCTAATATTATGAAATAAAAATGGCAAGATCCAAGGGAATTCTCAGTATATTACCCATTAGGCCTTCATTGTCTGTGGTTCACTCATATTTATAAGCAGCTGGTGTCCACTGTAGAGGCCACACGTGAGCTCTCTGGAGAGCCCTTAGAGCAAGGATGGGATGTACGATATATTTTTTCTGCCAATCCAATTAATTTTTCAGTTGCATTAATGTAAGAATTTAACTGAACAGTCACTACTTAATCACTAAATTTTAGAGTATTGCTTCTTGGAAAACACATTTTCCAAATTATAAACACAGTGATTTTTTGTGAGCCATTTCAAAGGTCAGACCAATGTATTCTTCTGAAAGATGCATGTGTTCCACCATGGTGGGGGAGGAATGGTTAAAATGAGACAGGTACAGGATGAAATACTGAAGCAGTAGGATACTCTACTTTTTGTGCCAAGCAGGTGATGGTTTAATCATTTCATTCTTCTTGGTGCATCTCTTTAAATGCAAAAATGTTAAAAAGTCAAAGGCATGAATTTCTCTGTTCATAGTGAGCTAACAGAATAAAGCATAGTCATAAAATACATAAAATAACTCCCTGTGCTTAAAGGGAAATACCAGGCCCCTAAAATTAATATTTTCTTTTTTCGAATGGAAGAAAAAATGCTGTTTACATATTTTAACTCATGTAATTAAGTATTGGACAAAAAAGCTCAAGTTTCTTCCATAAAAATGGCATTTTCAGGGAAAAGGAATAGTATAGAAACAATGTCTTTAAAAAAATATTTGATACAAAATTTGTATTTCAAATTCAGAAGCATGAAAATTAAAAGCATAAGGTGATACCACTTCAAACTCATATTGTTAAGACAGTCAAATAGTATCATGTGCTAACAAGTTTCTACCCTTGATTTACTTAACAGGCAAGCTTCCTGGGATGACTAGTGGATGACAATGTTGTCATAATTTCATATTAATGGAACACGATCAAAATTATATGGTAACGTTCTCTACCACTTATGACTTTGTATTCCAGATATAGTTGCATTAAATAAAAATCAATGAATATGACATAAATAAGACTAAACATTTTGTTACTAGATGAGTCTACTTTTTAGGTATTGTGAAGTATGTTATTCTTTCTGAAATTTTATTTTTCTTCCTATACAGTATCACAAAAAATGAATGGTAAAGGAAAATATTTATGTTAATATTTATAAAATCAGAAATAAGAGCTTATACATATGCTGAGAAAGACATCCCAATTTACCTTTTCTATGTGCATTAATTTTATGTGTAGTCTACAAAACTACCCTTAAGAGATCGAGTATGGAAAAACAGTCCATTGCATTCATCCCAAACTCTTCTGGAAAAATAGCTAAACGGTAACATGGGGGAAAAATAAAAACAAAGTTTCTCAATACAAAACTGAATTAAATATGCTAAATGGTCTATGGTTAGTGACAACTTAATTAAAGCATAATTTCAAAGATTCCAAATAAAAAGTAGAATAAATATCAATATAATGAACATCAGCTTGCACATAGGACGAATAGGAACAACTTTAACACTGTCTTCTAACAGTACCCACTGAAGACTTTGACATTCATAGTTCATTCCAAAGCAGTCATTAAGAGACATTCAAGGATATATAAGTAAATAGAACATTTATTGTTAACAGTAAGCTTTAATAAAAGGCTCTATCTGTTAAAAAGAATCAGCCTTCTATCTGTTGCTCTAAGCTTGAGTTCTTGGCTCTGTGAGAAGCCAGACTTGAATGTTACTCTCTCACCTCTGCTCAATAGGAGGGATTAATCCACTCTAGGCATTTAGTATGAAAATTCAATAATGTTTGAGATAGTTTTTTTTGACCCCCCTCATGTGACATGCAAAATCTTAGTTCCCTGACCAGGGATCAAACTTGTTCCCCCCTGCAGTAGAAGCATGGGGTCGTAACCACTGGGTGGCCAGGAAATTCCCTGCAAAAATTTGAAGTTGTAAAAAGATCAGAGTTGGAGAGAATATCTTTAAAAACAGAAAATGGCAAAGACAAACGATTATTCTGATCTCCAGAAAGAATTTTAAGTGTGATTTAAAACTTAAAAACAGAGTTTTTGAAATCAATGATCACATTTAAAAATCCAGGTTATTAACCTACCCAGTTGAAGGTAAGACGGCAGAGTAAAGAAGCAGAAAAAGCACATGAATAATCTAATTGGATTATGCTTGAATTTATCCATTAGGATGTATCATGAAATTTGATAGAAACATCCAGAGATGAGAATATGGATGAAGAATACAGTACCACTGTTTTAACAAGTTTTCAGAAGGAGGTATTTAATAGATTATAATTTATAAGCTTCCAGACTATTTTATATCTTGAAGATAAAACTGATAGAAGAATCCCAAAAAGTACACCAAATCTGCCCATTTCATTGTGGCCTGTAATAGAAAATATTTCCACGTGATTGAGCATCTCCAAAAATAAATCAAAGTTGAAAAATCTGGATGTCAACTGAATATACTGAAAGATATCCCAGGAAGCTTGGAAATACACAGGAATGGAACAAAGCAAGAAACCAAAAATAAAACATAGGTTAAATAAATCAAACAACATATGAATCAAGAAGAAACACAGGTAATCAAAACTGAAAGAAACAAACTCCATTATGTAAGGTTTTGGATATTTTGTTTACAAGATGGTGTGTTTATAGGATTTTTTTCATAGGATATTTTAGGTTTAATGTGCTAAATATCTTGTTTCATAAAAAGTGACTGCCTCATAGAATCAATTCATAAGTGGTAAGAGAGACAGAAATGGAGAAATTTAAAACTATATCCTGCATCATGATGAAATTTCAATAAAGTGCTTATTTCCTTTTACCTATATTTCAGTAGATATCAAATTTAATGGCTTTTATTAACACACACACACATATACAAACACATAACTACAAAAAGACCAAAAAATTTAGTAGACCTTAAGAATGGCAAAATACTGTAGTTGATTTGAAAGTTTTTATGTCTTCACATTTGTGTTTTAACTAGAAACAAACCGACTGCAAATTGACTCATATAATGAAAGAAAGAATACAATACTAGCACATTTGGAATTTGTTATTTTATGGGAAACAGTCTTCAAAATACAGGAAACAAATTATATTTTTTTAAATCTTCCAGGAAAAGATAAAGTGAATTTTTTGATAAAGTGAATTTTACAGTAGTGTAAAACCATATTCCTATAATAATTTGACGTCATCTCAGAATCTTTAAGAGATTATCTGAAATTTGGTTTTGCTAACAAATTTTAAAGGATTCAAGTATGATACTTTGTTTTTTAAGCATTGGACTTTAAAGTGAGAAATGGAAGTGAAACACAATGATATTATAAAGATTTTTTCTATCATATGATTCCAAAAGCTCTAGTTTGTAAAAATATCCATTCTGATCATAAATCTGTTTAAAAATATAAACATATCTATTCCCCATTCTTCCTGATGGGAGGAACTGGCCATGGGGGAATCTGGGTCTTGTTCTGATGGGTGGGACCAGGCTCAGTAAATCTATGATCCAATTTTCTGTTAATGGGTGTGGCTGTGTTCCTTCCCTGTAGTTTGGCCTGAGGCGAAACTTTGGCAGAGGTAATGGCAACCTCCTTCAAGAGGATTTATGCCAGGAGTGTTGTATTCAGTGCCCCTGACTGCACTGTTGATCCACAGCTCCACCAGAGACTCCTGGACACTCACAGGCAAGCCTGGCTCTGTTTCTTGTGGGGTCACTGATCCTCTCTCCTGGGTCCTGGTGTTTCCCCAATCCTGTGGGAGTTTTGTAATCAAATGCCACTGGTCTTCAAAGTCAAATTCCCAGGGGATTCTCTGTCCCTTTGCCAGCCCCAGGTTGGGAAATCTATTGTGGTCTTAAAACTTTTGCAACAGTGTGAGAACTTCTTTGGTGCAGTTGTTCTCCAGTCTGTGGGTTGTCTGCTCAGTGGCTCTATGGTGGGGCTCACATGCTGAGCCTCCCCTGTCTGCTGCAGCCAGAGTGGGCCCCACAGCAGCCCACTGCTGACCCATGACTCCACAGGAGACACTCAAACACTCAAAGGGAGGTCTGGCTCAGTCTTTTGAGGGGTCCCTGGGTCCTGGCATGCACAAGGATAAGGCTGAGGAAGGAGAAAAACAATAGAATGGGAAATCTATTCAAGAATTCAAGATCTAATCTACTCAAGATCTAGAGATCTCTTCAAGAAAATTTGGATACCAAGGGAACATTTCATGCAAAGATGGGCACAATAAACAACAGAAACAGTATGGACCTAACAGAAGCAGAATATATTAAGAGGTGACAAAAATACACAGAAGAACTATACAAAAAGATCTTCATGACCCAGATAACCGCAATGGTGTGATCACTCACCTAGAGCCAGACATTCTGGAATGTGAAGTCACGTGGGCATCACTTCATCATAGGAAGCATCACTATGAACAAAGCTAGTGGAGGTGATGGAATTCCAGCTGAGCTATTTCACACCTGGTGGCTCAAAGGTTAAAGCGTCTGCCTGCAAAGTGGGAGACCTTGGTTCGATCCCTGGGTCGGGAAGATCCCCTGGAGAAGGAAATAGCAACCCACTCCAGTATTCTTGCCTGGAGAATCCCATGGATGGAGGAGCCTGGTGGGCTACAGTCCACGGGGTCGTGAAGAGTCGGACACGACTGAGCGACTTCACTCACTATTTCACACCAATCTTAAAAGATGATGCTGTGAAAGTGGTACACTCAATATGCCAGCAAATTTGGAAAACTTAGCAGTGCTACAGCACTGGAAAAGGTCAGTTTTCATTCCAATTCCAAAGAAAGGCAATGCCAAAAAAATGTTCAAACTGCCATACAACTGCACTCATCTCACATGCTAGCAAAGTAATGCTCAAAATCTTTCAAGCTTGGCTTCATCAGTATGTGAAATGAGAACTTCCAGATGTACAAGCTAGATTTAGAAATGGTAGAGGAACCAGAGATCAAATGGCCAACATCCGTTGGATCATAGAAAAAGCAAGATAATTCCAGAAAAAATATGTACTTCTGTTTCATTGACTATGCTAAAGCCTTTGACTGTGTGAACCACAACAAACTGTGGAAAATTCTTAGAGGTGGGAATACCAGACCACCTTACCTGCCTCCTGAGAGATCTGTATGCAGATCAAGGAGCAACAGTAAGAACTGGACATGGAACAACAGACTGGTTCCAAACTGGGAAAGGACTACATGAAAGCTGTATATTGTCACCTTGTTTATTTAACTTATATGCAGAGTACATCATGCAAAATGCCAGACTGGATGAAGCACAAGCTAGAATCAAGTTTGCACGGAGAAATATCCATACCTCAGGTATGCAGATGACACCACCCTTCTGGCAGAAAGTGAAGGGGAACTAAACAGCCTCTTGATAAAAGTGAAAGAAGAGAGTGAAAAAGCTCACTTAAAACTCAACATTGAAAAAACTAAGATCATGTCATTCAGTCACATCACTTCATGGCAAATAGATGGGGAAACAGTGGTAACAGTGACAGACTTTATTTTCGGGGGCTCCAAAATCATTGCAGATTGTGACAGCAGCCATGAAATTAAAAGACACTTGCTCCTTCGAAGAAAAGCTATGACCAACCTAGACAGAATATTAAAAAGCAGTGACATTACTTTGCCAACAAAGTTCCATATAGTCAAAGCTATGGTTTCTCCAGGAGTCATGTATGTATGGATGTGAGAGTTGGAGTATAAAGAAAGCCAAGCACTGCAGAATGGATGCTTTTGAACTGTGGTGTTGGAGAAGACTCTTAACAGTCCCTTGGACTGCAAGGGGATCAAACCAGTCAATCCTAAAGGAAATCAGTCCTGAATATTCTTTGGAAGAACTGATGCTGAAGCTGAAGCTCCAGTAATTTGGCCACCTGATGCAAAGAACTAACTCACTGGAAAAGACCCTGATGCTTGGAAAGATTGAAAGCAGGATGGGAGGGGGACAACAGAGGATGAGATGGTTGGATGGCATCACCAACTCGATGGACATAAGTTTGAGCAAGCTCCAATAGCTGGTGATGGACAGGGAAGCCTGTCATGCTGCAGTCTATGGAGTTGCAAAGAGTCAGACACAACTGAGCAACTGAACAGAACTGATTTTGCAAGCAGATACAAATGATTATAAACATGAAAATAACTCCCACTTCAACAATCACAGTTATTCTGGCTATGTTAAAAAAGAAAAACAAACACTGATATAACTTAATTTTGAAAGAACATAGCTAACATAGCATTCATTTACTCTAGTTTCCTATTTGACTGCTAGAAAGATGCACCAAATATATAATAGCTATAGCTTTTGTCCCAAAATTCCTCCTAGTAGGATTGACCCTAAAAAAAAGAAAAAACAGCTCATCAGTATATAAATTAATATTCTAGAGAATTTATATCTGCCTATAAAAGAGGATATGACCCATACGCATATGACCTTTCTATTTTTTTTTAATCATTATAGAATTGTATTCATCCCTTAAAATTATGTACCTCTGAGGCAGGAGATAGATGGGCCCCAGCCTGAACAGCTGGAGTCTGTCACCTGTGGACAGATACTCCAAGATGAAGAGCAGGAGGAGCTGAGCCCTGCATAAATGAAAGATAGAGACCAGGTCTTTCTCATTCTCAAAGTCAAGGAGACCTTCTGGACTAGAAAGGTCGTTGGATGTCAAAAAGGGGAATGACAAGAACCTGCCCATCAGCCTCTTGCCTGTAATCCATCTTGAGCAGGATGTGTGCACACGTGTGGGGATCGTGAGGTACGCCAACTATGGACTCAGAACCAGGCAAAGCAAAATGACTGGTGAAAGAAAGCCCAGAATAAATGCTTCCTGTAAGTGAGGCAGACCACCGTGAAGCTGGGACTCTCTCTGCGCCTACTCACGTGTCCATCCACAGCAACTCTTTTTCCTCTAATAAACACTTAACATGTTTCACTACTTTCCATCTTTGTGGGAATCCTTTTCTGCAAAACCGAAGGGCCATGGTCTTGTCACTGACCACTGGTCTAGTAGTTAGGATTCAGTGCTCTCACTTCTGAGGCCTGACTTCAATCTCTGGCCAGAAACTGAAATCCTGTTTCCAGCTGCTGCTGGCCAAGGCCACCTGAGATCACCTCTATACTCTATCCTCTATCCTTTTTTTCATATAGAGAAAGAGACCCATGACACACTGTAGATCAAAAAGTAGCTTACAGAACAGCCTATACTTATCTCACTTATATAAAATCTTGTACCAATATATATGTACAGCCACACAGACATCCATACTGTCTTGAAGGATGTTTACAGGGAGTTACAAATTTGGGCTGATCTTATAAAATACAATGGTTGAGAAATACAGTTCTAAAGGTAGAGTGCCTAAATTAAAATTTCAACTTCCCTACTTAAAAAAGCTTTGACTAAAAGCAAGTTAGTTGGCCTCCTGAAGCCACCATCTCTTATCAGTACTATGAAAATAACACCTACTTCGTGATGTAAAATTTTAGCTGAATACTAGGCACATAGCAATACCTAAGTAATTGGTTTTATGTTTATCTTATTTTTGTTATTTCCATGAAATGGGATCTATTACTTTAATTTTACATTACTTTATTTAATTTTATATTACTTTAATATAATCTACCTTTAAAATGTTTTACTCATAATTTTAATGAAAATTAATTATTTGCATTATTAACCTTCTAAAATACCAACATATTTGTTTCAAAATTTATATAGAATATATTAGAACCAATATATTATTGCTCTTTGAAGTCCCTCCACTCTCAAAGTCATACAGTTCCTTAGGAGTTGAACAGTCCTGGGTTGAGAATTATGAGGCCAAGGGTTCCTTCACATAGGAAAAGTGCAGAATTATACACATGTAAATGTGCTTACTGACTATAATCCAACAGAGTTTTGATATATTCATTTTACTGGAGTTTTCCTGGTAGTCAAAGATAAATGAAACTAATCTTAATGAGTTATGTGCATTAAAAAATAAAATAATTCAAATCTTCCCGTTGACCAAGTTCAAGTTAGACCACCCAGCATATCCAAAAAGTGATTCCTGTAGTAAAGATTTAATTTATTGTAGCAAGCTGTTGGGTAATTAAAAAACTGTATTACAGAGCCATAGACCACACCACAGACTGGATACTCTGCCCTTGCGTAGTGTTGGTCTTATTTGGTTCTTATGCTAGAATGTTACTTTCTGAAGAGATCCAGCCAAAAGGCTATCTGCAAAGTGAATGAGAGTAAATAAAACGCAGAGAGAAGGCTAGGAGAAGTATTTTAAAATTGTGATCATCTTGTCAATCCGAAAAAAAAGGCAAGCATGTTGGTTCCACAGTCATTGAACCATCTGCATTTTTTTTAACCTTTTAATAAAGTCAGTTTAGGTTCTCAGTATTATATGTGCTAAGTCAGTTCAGATGAGTCTGACTCTGTGACGCCATGGACTGTAGCCCACCAGATTCCTCTGTCCATGGGATTCTCCAGGCAAGAATACTGGAGTGGGTTGCCATTTCCTCCTTCAGGGGCTCTTCCCAACCCAGGGACTGAACTCCCACCTCCTGTCTCCTGCATTGGCAGTCAGGATCTTTACTACTAGTCCCACCTGGGAAGCCCTTCTCAGTGTTATTTGTATCACTGTATACAGTGCCCCTTTGGGGACCCACTGCTGTCACTCTTAACCATGAATATCAGGAAAGTTAAGGAGTCACCAGCTTTTAAACTAAAGTATCCAAACAGAATACAACCTAGTCCCTGGCAGTGATTTTGTCTTCGTAATGTTACCAAGAGATCAGAGAAAAAGTACGGCAGTTAGTTGTCCCTTGTGACATCACCATTTACTCTCCTAATAATGTCACTAACATAACACTAATTTTTATTCTTTTGTTGCCCAAATGTGGACAAGTACAGGCAAGAGAGGCACTTTCGTTTTCAATCTAGATCACTGCCTGACCACCACCCCCATTCCCCACCAAGTGATCTCATGCATACAGAATGCACCTCTGATTTCTTCACAGAAACAGCTATAAATTCTGGTTGTTATACTTTTAATATTTATCATCAGCTATGTAGCAGGCACCATCCTACAAGTTAGACATACAAAGAAACTGAGGTCTGGAGAGAGAAATTTACTTGGATAAGATGGTAACTCATTAACAATAAGGGGCTTCCCTGATGGTTCAGCGGTAAAGAATCTGTCTGCAATACAGGAGACACACAAGATTTGGGTTCGATCCCTGGGTCAGGAAGATCCCCTGGAGGAAACCCACTTCCGTATTCTTGCCTGAAAAATCCCATTGACAGAGGAGCCTGGCAGACTACAGTCTAAAGGGTTACAAAGAGTCAGATATGACTGAGCACATTAAGAATAAAGCTGAGCAAAGAGGTGATGAGTCTAAAGCCATAAACCAAATGAGCCTGAAGGGCCTCATGCTGACACACACGGAGTCCATTAGAATGCTTACTGTTACCATTGGCGGCTGCTATTATTTAGAGATACTACTTGGTTTGTTTTCCCTTATAACTCCCCTTCTATAGCAGTGAGTGATTTAAAAGCATTGCTGGCGACATTTCAACTTTTAAAATGCCAACCAAAAGAAGACTATAGTAATCCTCTGCCCTCCCACAGGGAATTTTGAAATTAGTTATAACGTCCAACCCTACTTAAACTGAAGGATATTTACAACTGGATCATTTTTTTGTCTCTTTGAATGAAGGAAAAAGCTATCCTTTCACTGAAATGAAGATGTAAATCATGCTGTCATTCCAAGACATCAGAGATGTAAGCCACACAAACAAATCAAAGACATATCCGTTCAATAAGCATTTGGCATTGACTTCAGGGATGAATCAAGATGCTTTCTTTTAAAGTGTTTAAACTAAAAAGTGTTTTTTGAATTCCTGGGGCCAGAATCGACCCAAAGTACAGTTGTCCTTCCTTTGAAAGCATTTAGAGACTTAGATTTATAAGTATATGAATACATACTCCATTGGCTAATATCACAGTAAGCTGCTAAGTGCTTCCTGTCTATTGCTATTCAAGAAAAAGGAAATCTAGAATGCTAAAGAAGTGATTGACAACCCAGCCTAATGTGAATCCAAAACCAGTGGCAACTGTCAAGGCACTTATACAGAAACAATTTCTATCTGCTTTCAAACTGACTTGGGTACTCATTTTGATTCGATGTTCATTGAGCATAAATGGAAAAGCTTTTACCCAGTTTAACACGTAAAATACTTTTGCCTATTGACAGAGTACCTAATGCTCCCTAGATCAAAAAAGGGATCTAGATTTTGTGGGGCCTGAAGCTCACACAATGTGGGGGACAGTCTCATAGTAAAATACAAGTCCCAAATTAGATACTGGGTTTTGGAAGTACCTATGTAAGTCAGGAGCTCTGCGTTTATGTTTTATTATAATAGCTTCATGGGAACATTGGATTTTGACTGGGCCAGCAGCCAGGCGTCTTGTTAGGGGAGATGGCTCGTTTGGCAGCCCGGTGGCCACACTGGAGGCAGATGCCATGGCAAGAATACAGGCACAGGCGAGAGAGAGAACATGGAGAAGCCCCTCTGAAGCTGCCCATGGGTCCTAAAGCCTGATCTGGCCGTAGCCAGAGCTGCCCCTTCAGCACCAGTCAGGCCCCGCAAGCCGATGCAAGAACACAAGCCCACCCAGCCTGAGGATAAGAGTGGATCTCAGTTCCTGAATGCACACAGGAGAACAAGATGGCAGAGGAGCAGGTGGACGTGGAGGACATCTCTCTCCACAGATACATTGGAATACACACTCAGATACAGAAGTGCACGCAGAACATCAGCTGAGGGCAGAGAGGAGTACCTGACCGGTGGAAAAGACCATCAGCTGAGGGCAGAGAGGAGTACCTGACCAGAGGAAAAGACCATCAGCTGAGGGCAGAGAGGAGTACCTGACCAGAGGAAAAGACCATCAGCTGAGGGCAGAGAGGAGTACCTGACCAGAGGAAAAGACCATCAGCTGAGGGCAGAGAGGAGTACCTGACCAGAGGAAAAGACCATCAGCTGAGGGCAGAGAGGAGTACCTGACCAGAGGAAAAGACCATCAGCTGAGGGCAGAGAGGAGTACCTGACCAGAGGAAACGACCACCAGCTGAGGGCAGAGAGGAGTACCTGACCAGAGGAAACGACCACCAGCTGAGGGCAGAGAGGAGTACCTGACCAGAGGAAAAGACCATCAGCTGAGGGCAGAGAGGAGTACCTGACCAGAGGAAAAGACCATCAGCGGAGGGCAGAGAGGACTACCTGGCCAGAGGAAAAGACCATCAGCTGAGGGCAGAGAGGAGTACCTGACCGGTGGAAAAGACCCACACACACTCGAGATCAAGTCCTGAGCCTTTGGAGTGGGAGCACTGACTTCAGAACCCCAGATTACAAGAGAACTAATCCTAGCGAGAATCAAATAGTGAGAACTCACACAGAGGAAACCATTTCTCCAAAGAAGACATACAGATGGCTAACAAACGCATGTAAAGATGCTCAACATGACTTATTATTAGAGAAATGCGAATCAAAATCACAATGAAATATCACCTCACACCAGTCAGAATGGCCATCATCAAAAAGTCTACAAACAATAAATCCTGGAGGGGGTGTGGAGAAAAGGGAACACTCTTGCACTGTTGGTGGGAATGTAAATTGATACAGCCACTATGGAAGACGGTATGGAGATTCCTTAAGAAACCAGGAATAAAACGACCACATGACCCAGCAATCCCACTCCTAGGCCCAAACCCTGAGGAAACCAAAATTGAAAAAGACACATGTATCCCATTGTTCACTGAAGCATTATTTACAATAGCTAGAACACAGAAGCAACCTAGATGTCCATCGACAGGTGAATGGATAAAGAACTTGTACATATACATAATGGAATATACTCAGCCACAAAAAGGAACACATTTGAGTCAGTTCTGATGAGGTAGATGAACTTAGAACCTATTATACAAAGTGAAGTGAGTCCGAAAGAGAAAAATAAATATAATATTCTAACGCACATATATGAAATCTAGAATTTATTTACAGGGCAGCAATGGAGAAACAGACATTGAGAATAGACTTATGGACATGGGGAGAGGGGAGGAGAGGGTGAGATGTATTGAAAGAGTAACATGGAAACTTAACAAAACAGTACATAAAATAGATAGCCAACGGGAATTTGCCTATGGCTCAGGAAACTCACACAGGAGCTCTATATCAATGGAGAGGGTCAGGATGGGGAGGGAGATGGGAGGGAGGTTGAAAAGGGAAGGGATACATCTATACCTATGGCTGATTAATGCTGAAGTTTGACAGAAAACAACAAAATTCTGTAAAGCAATTATGCTTCAATAAAAAAAAAATAAAAGAAAAAAGAAAATTTGAATTTTGTCTCCAATAGAAGATTCTCAGTTGAATCTTCTCATAGTCACTGATGGAAAACATACACCTGATTTGTTTGCAAAAGAACCATTGCAATTATTTTATAGGAGAATTATCATGAATCTAAGTAAACCAATTTAAGCCAATCAAGAGGGCAATTTACATGTTATTCAGAGTTCAATAATGGCAATTTCCTTTTAGTGATTAAATGCAATATGTATTAATTCTTATTCCATATTCAGCATTCTAAAATATGCATTAGGAATTCACAGCAATATACATCAGCTTACAGTGTATATTGCAAGGAGGTGAAAAACTTTAAAGGCTCAGTTATTATTCTTTGTCATCGTTTATAAATCTGGATGCAAGACAGGGGAAACGATGTAGGACTGACTCCATTTAAGCAAGATATTAGGTCTCTTTCTAAATACTGGTAGTATGAGGCTAGAGTACTATCCTTAAATACCTCCTACAGATTCCAGGAGAATCAGAGTTCTTTGAATTAGGAAATTAGATAATTATCTGCATTGTTAAAGTCTTAAAAGTACCACTTCTGTCTAAAATGTTCAAGTCACACAAAGATATCTTAAGATGTATATTGCGAAACAGTATCCTCTGTTTTCCCACCCTGCTTAATGCTTGTGTACACAGTCAGGTTTTGAAGGTCTTATTCCTGTTAATTTTAAGAAGGACTGACAGAAAAGAAGAAATACAGCGTTTTGCAGCGGGAAACACACTGGGATATAGGTGCTAGAATAATTAAATCTAGTCCAGGGGTTCTCAAGCTAAAATCTAGTCCAGAATAGTTAAAATCTAGACTAATCTGGTCTAGACTAGTTAAAATCTAATCTATTCTAGACTAGTTAAAATCTAGACTCTCCTAGATTAGTTAAAATCTGGTCCAGTGCACATCAGAGTCTTCCTGAAACTGCTTCTTAAAATGCAAATTGCTACACTTCATCCCCAGAGTTTCAGCAGGTCTTGAGGGTAGGATCCAAGAACAAGCATTTCTAATGTGTTTCTAGGTGATACTGATGCTACAGAAATCAGTTTGAGAACCACTGGCTAAGTCCACTGTGTCCCTATTTTCTCATTTGTAAATGGGGGTGTTGTCCTGGATAATGCTGAAGGTACCTTTCAGCATCACATTTTATAACTCCCTGATTCCAACACACTGCCTAGACCTATACCCAAGAATCTCATTCTTTTGTGTTTATTAATTTTCCCCAGGGAAATCTGTAAATATGGCAACTTAGTTTTAAACTATGATTTACTTTTGTTATTCTATAAGAATGATCCTTAAAGCTACTCATCAGTTCAGTTCAGTTGCTCAGTCATGTCTGACTCTTTGCAACCCCATTAATGGCAGCACGCCAGGCCTCCCTGTCCATCACCAACTCCTGGAGTTCACTCAGACTCACGTCCATTGAGTCAGTGATGCCATCCAGCCATCTCATCCTCGGTCATCCCCTTCTCCTCCTGCCCCCAATCCCTCCCAGCATCAGAGTCTTTTCCAATGAGTCAATTCTTCGCATGAGGTGGTCAAAGTATTGGAGTTTCCGCTTTAGCATCGTTCCTTCCAAAGAAATCCCAGGGCTGATCTCCTTCAGAATGGACTGGTTGGATCTCCTTGCAGTCCAAGGGACCCTCAAGAGTCTTCTCCAACACCACAGTCCAAAAGCATCAATTCTTTGGCGCTCAGCCTTCTTCACAGTCCAACTCTCACATCCATACATGACCACAGGAAAAACCACAGCCTTGACTAGACGGACCTTAGTCGGCAAAGTAATGTCTCTGCTTTTGAATATACTATCTAGGTTGGTCATAACTTTAGATTTCTGTTATTGATTGAAAGACTCAATATAAATGCAAAATATTGCATAGCACAGAATATGGCTGCAATTAATGGTTTCTGACAGATAGCTCAGATTTTAACTTTGGAAGGATTGTCAGCAATTATTAAAAGGAACAGGCTTTACTCGGAAATTTTCAAAAGTAAAAATGGAAACTGTCCATATAGTAAATTGCTTTCTGAAAAAAATTTAATTTTGTGTGTTCAATTGTGACACTCCCAAATTGCCTTATACTGCTTTCTCTCTTTTGCTAGAAAACAACAAGTATTCAATTTTGATGTGTTTTTTTTTTTTTTCTCTCTCTCTCTTCCTCTCTACCCTCCCCATTATCCCATTCCCTGCCAGTCCCTTAGGTATTTCTCCTGCCTTTCAGTAAATAGATATGAAGTTCAATGCCTGCAGTTTCCTCAAGGCTTTCAGTATACACCAGGCTGATTTGCACATCTCTCTGAAAGTTGAAAGCTCCATAATAATATACATGTCATACTTCATCTGATTAGATAAAGTACCAAATTCCAGATCTGCTGTACAGAAAACAATAATAATAAAAAAACTTCTCCCACTAAAAGAATCATCTTTATTATCTTAATCAAGCTTATTTGTAAAGTACATTTTATATTCCCTTTGCTGTTGTCCAGTGGGTATCATTACTGATTCTGTGACCCCAAAGACTCCAGCATGCCAGGCTCCTCTGTCCTCCACTATCTCCCAGTCACCTCCATTGAGCTAGTGATGCTATTTAACCATTCCATCTTCTGCCTCCTGCCCCTTTTCCTGTTGCCTTCAATCTTTCCCAGCATCAGGGTCTTTTCCAGTGAGTTGGCTCTTCACCTCAGGTGGTCAAAGTTTTGGAGCTTCAGTATCAGTTCCTCTTTTGAATATTCAGGGCTTATTTCCTTAGGATTGACCGATTTGACCTCCACACAGTCTAAAGGACTGTCCAGCGCCACAATTCAAAATATCAGTTACTTGGCACTCAGTCTTCTTTATGGTCCAACTCATACATGGTCCAACTCTTTATGGTCCAATTCATCCATGACTACTGGAAAAAACCATAGTTTTGACTATACAGACCTTTGTTGGCAAAGTGATGTCTTTGCTTTATAACATGCTGTCTAGGGTGGCCATAGCTTTTTTTTTCCAAGGAGCAAGCCTCTTTTAATTTCATGGCTACAGTCACCCTCTGCAGTGACTTATATTCCCTAAGTAGGTATAAATGGAAATCTCTCATCTCAATATGGTCATCCTTTTTTGATTCCTGAAGTCCTTCTACAAAGATTATGCTGTTAACCACTATACCATGATTTCACTGGCCATCTTTTCTTTCGATATTATCTCATTTTCAACATGATTTCCAAATTTCTACTTGCCTTCATGAAGGCTTCATGAAAATATCCTTCTATTTCTCTTAAAGTAGACTGTTGCTTCTTCTTGTAAAATATTCCTCCTCTCTTTCTCTCAGGCTTATTCTTTGATATAACATTTATATGACTATGTATACTACAACTTGGAAATTTTCACACCATCCTCACCAACAGCATCTCATTAGATTCTTAAAACAATCCTATGAGAAGTCAAGTATAATTATTCCTATTTTACTGAAGATAAAAATCATAATTTTGAAATATGCACACACTTCAGAGATTAAATATAAGATTTATTTGTCTATGAAGTATATTTTCAATAAACTTGTCATAAAATTTTTCAAATAAACTAAAAATGAGAATAAGGAAAAGAAATATTTGTATATTAATTATAAATGTCACTTAATACTAACAAGATTGTTACATAAATTTTAATCTCCATAATAACCTTTACTTAGGAGATTAATTATCTTCATATTGCTGCTGCTGCTGCTGCTAAGTCACTTCAGTCATGTCTGACTCTGTGTGACCCCATAGACGGCAGCCCACCAGGGTCCCCAGTCCCTGGGATTCTCCAGGCAAGAACACTGGAGTGGGTTGCCATTTCCTTCTCCAATGCTTGAAAGTGAAAAGTGAAAGTGAAGTCACTCAGTCGTGTCTGACTCTTCGAGACCCCATGGACTGCAGCCCATCAGGCTCCTCCATCCATGGGATTTTCCAGGCAAGAGTACTGGAGTGGGGTGCCATTGCCTTCTCCTGCTGTTGGGCAAATCAAGGGCAGAGAATCTAAATAACTTGCCTAAGAGTACACGCTAGTAAGTGGTACAGCCAGATTCAAACTCAGGCAAGCGTCACCCCAGAACTTGCACTAGGAAGTATTAATGACATAATCTAAGATATAAATATATAAATACATTTATACATTGATTATTTCACAATGCGCATGTGACTTTGTGAAACTGAGGGATCCAAGTTTGATGGGGTTAACTTCTATGAAGAATCTGTGTGTATATTCAGTCATCAAGTCATGTCTAACTCTTTGCACGGAGAAGGCAATGGCACCCCACTCCAGTCCTCTTGCCCGGAAAATCCCATGGATAGAGGAGCCTGGTAGGCTGCAGTCCATTGGGTCGCTAAGAGTCGGGCACGACTGAGCAACTTCACTTTCACTTTTCATTTTCATGCACTGGAGAAGGAAATGGCAATCCACTGCAGTGTTCTTGCCTGGAGAATCCCAGAGACAGTGGGCCCCGTCTATGGGGTCACACAGAGTTGGACACGACTGAAGCGACTTAGCAGCAGCAGCACCAGCAACTCTTTGCAACCCCATGAACCGCAGCACATCAGGATTCCCTGTCCTTCACGATCTCCTAGAGTTTGCTCAAATTCATGTCCATTGAGTCAGTGATGCCACTGAACCATCTCATCTCTCCTTTTGGCTTCAAGCCTACCTAACCTCAAGATGGTATAGGGACTGTGGAATAGTTAGTGTAAAAAATGACAAAGTAGAATGATTTTAGAAGGAAGTGACCTCATTTCTTTTGGGTGGCTTCATTTTGACATCAGTCAAAGAATTGACCCATTTGAACTGTGGCACTGGAGAAAACTCTTAAAAGCCCCTTGGACAGCAAGGAGATCAATCCAGTCAGTCCTAAAGGAAACCAACCCTGAATATTGATTGGAAGGACTGGTACTGAAGCTGAATCTCCAATATTTTGTCCACCTAATATGAAAAGCTGACTGACTCATTGGAAAAGACCCGGATGATGGGAAAGATGGAGGGCAAGAGGAGAAGGGGGCTACAGAGGATAAGGCGGTTGAATGCCATCACTGATTCAATGTACATGAGTTTGAGCAAACTCCAGGAGATAGCAAAGGACTGTGAAGCTTGGTGTGCTGCAGTCCTGAGGTCGCAAAGAGTTGGACACAACTTAGCAACTGAGCCACAATTTTTACATACCAATATATCAATTTTAAAAGGGTCATCATATCACAGTCTATTTTCAGAATAATTAAGGATTTTTTTTCCCAAAAAATCTCTTAAAATAGAAACTTAAAATTCAAACAAGTCAAAGTAACAATGGTTTAGGTATACAGTTTGGTGCTCACAAGAAAATATACGGACACATATACATATATATGTATGTATACACATATACCATTGTACCCCCTGTACATCACATACTCTTATAGCAGATAAATTCCAGCTTGGGCCATTGTATCAGGATTAGAGTCATAGTTATCACGTCATCTCATCAGATTCAAATTCATCCACTCAAGGGAACATCAAAATGCTCTAGAAAAATCAGAGCTTCAATCAAGTAGTGATCAAATAAAGAAGTTGCAGTGTACATATACCTTACTAATTAGTAGACCTAGATTACTATGTGGCATACAGAGCTGTCAGCATTTATATGTATCACTTTAATACAACAGCCCATCAGAGACTGCATTTTTGCTTTTAATAATAGCTAAAGAAACAAATGCAAAGAAATTATATGGTTTGCCTAAGGCTATGTGACTGTAATTTTTTTATTAATTTCTGAATTAATTTTCATTAATTTCTAATTTTATTAATTTTATCAATTATTTATTAATTTAGCATTTCTCAAATGCTTTGGTCAGAACTTGCACTCTCCATTTACCAGTGAGTGACCAGCAAGTGGTCATACTTTTTGATGTTGGTTTTCTCTTTAAAAATATCTGTCCCATGCATTGTGATCCAAATTAAATGAGTTTAGAATAGATTAAGTATGTAAAAAGCACTCAATCCAGTATCCAGTGGAGAAAAGTATTTTACAAAGGGCAGATGTTATTACTATAATGTCACGGTCCAGAATTATCCTGGCATAGAAAGCAAATTACCTTTGTCATATAAGTATTCAACAAATACTCTCAAGTGGACCACCTTTCCTCTATATTTTGCTGCCTTAGAAAGGTAAGAAAAAAGTATCTTAAACACAGTGATTTGTAAGAAGCCATCCTAAGGAAGCAAATTTTCTTAATTTTGCCTGAGAAAATACCACTTCACTTTGGCTTTCAGCCCCTACTGCCTTCCAGTCTTAGCCAGCAGCAAGCGGTTGTGCTTCCCAAATATTTGGTTAACTCTTAACGTAAATAATGTAGGGGTTTGAACAAGAAGAAAATTCAATATAAAATCAACTCTTCTAAGTATACAGGAATTAGGTACAAGACTAGCACTTGTTAAACACTGGAAGGCATTGCTATACTGCAAATGGCTTCTGAATTACACAATTTTATCTCCTTCCCTGCAGATCTTCACCTGGCATAGTCTAGTCTGCCCAGCTCATGCCCAGTAGTAGCACCTCCCTATCCTGAAGCCATGGTCTCCTTACCACACCTTTGTTAATTTCACTCTTTAAAACAACACTGGCACTATGTCCAACTCCAAATCATCTCTGATTATTATAAGTTGACCAAAAGTTTCCTAACTATCAGATATACTAGCTTCCTGCAATCTTCATTTTCCTTGCAGCCTATGGAACAGAGGAGAGGACAGTCAAGGAACATGGATACTAAGAATTCTTACACTCTGTTCAGTCAGTCATGTCTGACTCTTTGCGACCCCATAGACTGTAGCCTGCCCGGCTCCTCTTTCCATGGGATTTTCCAGGCAAGAATACTGGAGTGGGTTCCTCCTCCAAGGGATCTTCCTGATGCAAGGACTGAAGCTGCGTCTCATGTATTACAGGCAGATTCTTTTCCACTGAGCCTCTGGGGCAGCCCTAAGAATTCGTACACTACTCTGGACATTATTTGCTACGTATTGGGGGAAGGAAGGCACTAATGTAAAAATCATTTGCTAGACATTCTAAAGTGAACTTTTGTCATTCAATACTTGTTTTAAAGTTACTGAAACATAAAAACACTACTCTCTAACAGAAAACTCAACAATTGTACAAGCTAAGTGTACAGTTGAAGAAATAAGAGAAAATAAGATTAAAATACTTTCTATTATGCCCATGCGACAAGTTATTCCTCAGAGGGTACAGTGAGTCACGGGATCCTCCTGCATCACATTAAGGAAGATGTTTTGGTATACGCACACACACGTGCATCAGAAAAAGCTGAAGACAAACGTGACCTTGTTCTGCTCATTACGATAATACTCTGACTACCCACAAGAGGAGGGGGAAGATTGTTCATCAATGGCAAGACATGAAAAAACTGAAGTTCTATTTTCCAACTTTATGAAGTCATTTTTCTTTCCCTCCTTGGGAGAATAAAGCATAACCCTTGCTTCTCAAGTGAATCACACATCCTCTTTCCAGATGAGCAGCCCTTGTCATTTTTCCATGAAGAGAGAGGAATATTTTCCAACAATGATGCCACCAAGCTAAGAGGCAAGAAAGTAGCCCAGGAAGTCTTTCTTCCACCTAACATAGGGTCTAATATTTGCCAGTCCTGGAAAAGCTTCAAGACACCAGTTTGGTATTTTTGAACAGAATCAGTTAATGGCATTTTGCATCACATTAGGCTAAATTTGTAACACAAAGCTTAGTTCTTCCTTTAAGAGATGTACCTTGCCAAGTAAAGTCCCCTTGGGTAATGTGATCTCCCCTGAATGCTCTGATGTACAAAATTTAATCTGATGAAGTGAACTCTGCCTGGAAATCAGCTCTTGCTTACTCAGAAAAGTGCCCAGGAGGCAATTGGGTTTGGATGG